>NC_091310.1:29803142-29998142 GCF_038502225.1 Cherax quadricarinatus | reverse complement strand
GTGGGGGAAGTTCGTGAGGCAGTAGGTAAAATGAAAGGGGGTAAGGCAGCCGGGATTGATGGGATAAAGATAGAAATGTTAAAAGCAGGTGGGGATATAGTTTTGGAGTGGTTGGTGCAATTATTTAATAAATGTATGGAAGAGGGTAAGGTACCTAGGGATTGGCAGAGAGCATGCATAGTTCCTTTGTATAAAGGCAAAGGGGATACCAGAGGCCATACTCTCACGTACAAAAAATCCTCTACTTATCAGCAGAAACCAACATGTGATCATTCAATTCAATTCAGAGTTTATTCTCTATAAGGATTACAATGCTGAGTTTACAGAATTTGGTTATTGTGTGGTTTACATGTAGTAAAATAATAATTACAGAGTGTACCACTAGAACACCTAGCATGGCTAGGCATTTCGGGCAGACTTAGATTAAATCTTAAGTTTAAAATATTACAAAATTATGAGGTAAGTTGGTATTACCTTACTAATAGGTATCAGTATGTCACCATTAAAGACACAGCATCAACAACACGGCCACTTGATACTGGAGTTCCGCAGGGAAGTGTCCTTGGTCCCCTGCTCTTCCTCATATACATCAATGATCTTCCAAACGTATCCCAACACCTGAAACCCATTCTCTTTGCTGACGACACGACTTATGTCATCTCTCACCCTAATCTTGCCACCCTCAACACCATTGTTAACGAGGAGCTGATCAAAATATCGACTTGGATGACAGCCAATAAACTTACGCTTAACACTGACAAAACCTACTATATTATGTTTGGTAGCAGAGCAGGAGATGCACAAATTAACATTAAGATCGACAACACTCTAATTACCAGACATAATGAGGGCAAATTCCTAGGCCTATACCTTGACAACAACCTGAATTTCAGCACCCATATCCAACACACAACCAAAAAAGTATCCAAAACGGTTGGGATCCTCTCCAAGATACGATACTACGTGCCGCAAAATGCCCTTCTCACACTATACCACTCTCTTATTTATCCATACCTCACCTATGCTATTTGTGCTTGGGGATCAACTGCAGCAACACACCTAAAGCCAATAATAACCCAACAAAAAGCTGCAGTAAGAATAATCACTAAATCCCATCCCTGGCAACACCCCCCCCCCCCACTCTTCATAGATCTAAACTTACTCCCTGTTCAGTACATCCACACTTACTACTGTGCAATCTACATCTACAGGACCTTAAACTCCAATATCAACCTTGACCTAAAACGCTTTCTTGATAGTTGTGACAGAACCCACAGGCATAACACCAGACACAAACATCTCTACGACATTCCCCGTGTCCGACTAAACCTTTACAAAAATTCAATGTATGTCAAAGACCCTAAAATCTGGAACACCCTACCTGAGAACTCTAGAACTGCAGACACATTCATCACCTTCAAAACTACCATTAGAAAACATCTTGTCTCCCTGATACACCCCATCAACTAACTACACGAATACCACCTGGTGGTTCACACTTACACTCACTCACCCATTTGACCATAAACAGAAATATTAATCTCAATCTTAAAATAATGAATCCTGTGATACTCCAATACTGAAACTATGTACTGTGCCAAAACAAAAGCATTAACATTGCTAAACTCACAAACTAGTATTTAGTGACTTAGCCATAATACCAACTTACCTCATAATTTGTAATATTTTAAAATAAAGAATTAAACTAAGTCTGCCCGAAATGCCTAGCCATGCTAGGCGTTCTAGTGGTACACTCTGTAATCATTATTTAACTACATGTAAACCACACAATAACCAAATTCTGTAAATTCAACATTGTAATCCTTATAGAGAATAAACTTTGAATTTTAATTTAATTTCTCACTGAAATTTGGGATGTTTGTATGGGGTATCCGGTAAATGGCACCGATTGTTATAGGCGTCTTAAGGTTTTTTACAGTAAAATTAGCAAAAATTTATTCTCCATATTCATCACTAAAGCAAGTGGTGCTAATACAAGATAATTGGTTAGAGTAATAGATTGCAATACTACCCCCAACTTGGTATGGTCTGCAGTTGTGGATTGCTGTGTATCCTGGTAGAGGGTAGATATCTATTGTGTCCTGCTTAAGCCAGGTCTCAGTAAGAATAATGCAGGAGAAGGGTGTCTTTAGTGATTCAAGGAGTGCCAGGAGGTCATCATAGTGTTTGCTTAAGGACCTGCAGGGTCAACGTGATCAATCATCTTCTAGGTTTAAATTATGGTTATTTATATCCTGAGTTGTGTGTTGAGTTTTAGTACTGATATCTGTAGTGGTGGGAAGTTTGGACAAGTATATAGCTATAGCATCAAACCGACCTATTAACAAAGAAGTGCCTTAACATCTACCTCACTGACCTTCTTCATGCCTCTCAGGCATGAAGACAGAAACTGTCTTCCTGAGTATCACTGTTAAGGGGCATTCTTCTTTTTTTGACAGGGCAGTGAGTGTATTTTGGGCATACTTATAACGTGTGTGCTCTAGCATGTTATTGATCCTTATTCTGTGTTATTTGGGTGTATATGATAATGCGGTATTTATATTGTCATACAATGTTTTTATTTCGATATCTCTTCAAATCTTATCGTAAGCGTCATTTCTTTTTTCTGTCAAACACTGATAAGCGACACTTTATACCTCCTCTGATCTATATTAACATTTTATGAGGTTACAACAATAAGTATATTTATAAAATTAGACGCGTGTGCAACATCTGGGTATCTTTATTGTAAACGTTTCGCCATCCAGTGGCTTTATCAATACGAATTCAAAGACATTAGGTTAGGTAAGGTAAGGTTCGTCGGGAAACAGGACAAGTGTTTCCTGACGCGGGTCTTGGTCATATGATGACCCGCCGCTGAAGCTTTTGTTCATCTGACCGAGGCTTTGTGCTGGCTTACTGGTCAACCCCTTTAAAAATTATGGTCATAGTTATAACCATTTCGTTCAAGGACATAACTGGAAGACACAAGAACTATACACAAGAGATGAGGTAATGAGTCCCTCAGCCTTGTAGTTGGTGTGAAGAGCACCGTAGTCGTAGTTCTTATGTCTATATTATTCTACCAGATATGTTTACAAAACACAAGATAGGTAGATACCGCTATACACAAATACATGTATACATATACATGTACACACGCATACATACATAAATATTTTTATTCATTTAACGTTTATTGACGTAGAGGGGGCTGAGCTTATGGGATATACCTGGAGAGGGTTTCGGGGTAAACGCCCCCTCGGCTTGGTCTGTGACCAGGCCTCATGGTGGATCACGGCCTGATCAACCAGGATGTTACTGTTGGCCGCACGTAAACCGACGTACGAACCACAGCCCGGTTGATCAGATACTGACTTTAGGTGCCTGTCCAAAGCCTTCTTGAAGACAGCCAGGGGGTCTATGGGTAATCCCCCATGAACAGTCGTGGGCCCCCTGACACTTATTGCATTGTCTCTTATTGTAGTAGTGGCGCCCCTGCTTTTCATTGGGGGGATGTTGCATCGTCTGCCAAGTCTTTTGCTTTCATAGTGAGTGATTTTCGTGTGCATATTTGGTACCAATCCCTTTCGGATTTTCCAAGTGTATATAATCATGTATCCAGCCTGAGTTCCGGGGAGTACAGGTCGAGGAACTTCAAACGTTCCCAGTAATTTACGTGTTTTATCGCAATTATGTGTGCCGTGAAGGTTTTCTGTACATTTTCTAGGTCAGCAATTTCTCCTGCCTTGAAAGGTGCTGTTAGTGTGCAGCAATATTCCAGCCTAGATAGAACAAGCAACCTGAAGAGTGTCACCATGGGCTTGGCATCCCTAGTTTTGAAGGTTCTCATTATCCATCCTGCCATTTTTCTAGCAGATGTGATTGATACAGTGTTGTGTCTGCATCTCATTAGTATATATACCGAGAGGTATGTATCTCAGTATATATACATAGTATACTTTGTTCCATATTAAGGATTAAGTGCTCTTGACTGGTGGTAAGGATTAAGAAGTTTATTTCCTTGCATAGTTTACAATGTGTAATTACAATATTGATCTGCTAAGTACAAAGAAAGTCACATTCATGCCGAGGCATTTCTGGCAGACTAAACCTGATGCTTGACAGACTACTGAACACCAGACATACGTATATACCACAGTTGGTTCAAACTGAACATTGTTTTTATATATCAACAGAGGCAGTAGTGGTTTTCAGTAATTAAATTAACAAGTAGTTGAATAACAAGTTACTGTATTATATTTTTGCACATTATATATATTTGTAGATGAATGGTTCAGAGAACCGACATGTTGATAAATTAGACACATGTGCAACTATTGGGTATAATTATTGAGGAAACGTTTCGCCACACAGTGGCTTCATCAGTCCATACAAAGGAGAATCTTGAAGAACAGGAGGAGAATGAAGTAATCAGTCCCTCAACCTTGAGTCGACCTATGACTGCTGCACCTCTCCTGCCAACGGTTTATAAGCTCCTTCTCAGCACGTATGCCGTATTCTATTCAAGATTGATGGGCTGACCACATCGACTCAAGGTTGAGGGACTGATTACCTCATTCTCCTCCTGTTCTTCAAGATTCTCCTTTGTATGGACTGATGAAGCCACTGTGTGGCGAAACGTTTCCTCAATAAAGATACCCAAGAGTTGCACATGTGTCTAATTTATCAACATTATATATAATGAGATTGAGACCATTTTAGTTTTAAAATAATCTTATAAAATATGGAAGTTTTTGAGTAGTGTCTGAGAAGTGATTTATAGTGTTTGTGTTGTTAATTTTGGGAGATGAGGTAATTTCTAAGTAGAGCCTTGAATTGGTGTGCAGCAGATGGGGCCCTTTTGTATTTTCAGGCAATGAATTCCAGATCTTAGGGCCCTTTATGCGCATAGCATTTTTGCAAAGGGAGAGATGGACACGAGGGATATCAAAGAATGTTTTGTGTCTTGTGTTATGCAAGTGCGTTCTGTTGTAGTTCTCAAGAAGGAGTTTGAGAGGAAGGTTTATATTGGAGAAGAGTGTTCTGTGTATGTAGTAGGCACAATAATATAAGTGAATATTTTGTATGCTAAGGAGGTTCAAGTTCTTAAATAGCGGTGGTGTGTGTTACCTGGCGCAGGAGTTTGTAATCATTCTCACAACAGCTTTCTGTTGTATAATTAAGAGTTTAAGGTGATTTGCTGTGGTTGAACACCCGTGCACAAATACCATAGGTGAGGTAAGGGTAGATGAGAGAGTAGTAAAGAGCAAGAAGTGTGTTTGGGGTACATAGTACCGTATCTAAAAGAGGATGCCAACTGTTTTGGAGATTTCTTTGGAAATATGTTGTATGTGGATCTGAAATTGAAGACAGTTCTCAATGTGGAGACCTAGAAATTTTCTGTCAGTGTATCTTGAAATGCGGGAACCATTTATCGATATGTTTAGCTGAATATCCGCAGCTCTGTTTCCAAACAGTATGAAGAAGGTTTTGCCGATATTGAGAGTAAGGTTACATACAGCCTTTATGACTCTCATGTAGTCGATAGGCTTTAAACCCACTTAAGCAACCAGTATTATATCAGGGATATAAAAGAAATTTTCAATGCTATTATACTACTGAGTACACTAAGAGACAATACAATAGGTGTTAGGGGCCCCTAGACTGTTCAACTGCCTCCCAGCATACGTAAAGGTTATTACCAATAGACCCCTGGCTGTCTTCAAGAGGGTGCTGGGCAGGCACCTAAAGTCAGTACCTGACCAGCCGGGCTGTGGTTCGTACGTCGGTTTGCGTGTGGCCAACAGTAACAGCCTGGTTGATCAGGCTCTGATCCACCATGAGTCCTGGTCACAGACCTGGCCGTGGGGGCATTGATCCCCTAAACCCTCTCTACGTATTCTACTAATAATGTTTATTTCTACACGTACATGTACAACATATGCAGTGACATACTATAAAGACCCTTAAATAACAAAAAGGCACAATACCGTGACTGGAACAATACACAGATAACCCGCACATAGGAGAAAGGAGCTTACGACGACGTTTCGGTCAGACTTGGACCATTTACAGTCACACTAACAAAAAGGAGAGAAGGAGGGAGAATATATAGGCCAACAGACAGGGACGGGACAAGAGAGGAATAAAGAAAGAAAAGTAGTGGTAGAGGAAGCAGTAGTAGTAATCGAGTCAGTCAAAGACTAAGAAAGAGGAGTCGTAAGCTTCTCTCTTTTATGTGCGGGTTATTTGTGTATCGTTCCAGTCACGGTATTGTGCCTTTTTGTTATTTAAGAAAGAGGAGCACTGCAAGGGAGCTAGGGGGGGGGGGCACAGAGGGTAGGAAGAACACAGAGGGGGGGGAATAATGGTAATGTACCAAAAACCCAAGGCAGAAGAAAGAAAACCCAAGGAGAAAGAGGAAAGGGGAAGAGGGAGAAAGGTAAAAAAGCATCAGGTTAAGTCACGGGTGTTCTGAAGTTTGGAGCATTTTACAGTGTAATGGTGGAGGAAGGTATCTACAGAGACAAAGCCACGACTAAGATTCATGCAAGTAAAGTTGTGTATAAGGGAGGATTCAACCAGACGGCGAATGTGAAAGTTAGACGTAGGGTTGACAGTTTTAGCAGAAAACCAGTCAGTAGGATGACTGTGATCTCGGACATGACGGAAAAGAGCATTATTGGTGTCGGTAAGTCTAGCACTGCTTTTATGGTCTCTAAGTCGTTCAGAAAGAGAACGGCCAGTTTCTACAAAGTACAAGAGGAACAAGAAATAGAGTAGACACAAGGAGCATCTATAGAGGGAGGAGAGGTATGAACTAGATTGGTGCGAAGAGTGTTAGTCTGGCGAAAAGTAAGTTTGATGTCTAAAGAACGGAGAGTTGAGATCAGAAAGACTGTTTTATATTCTATACTGTTCATATATAGAAATAAAAGCATTCAAAAAAAAAAATGCCCCCTCCCAAAAAAATGTCACTGCCATAGGCCTATATCTGGTTAGTTGCAAATTTTCATATTAGTGTTTTACTTAGAGATATTTCTGTTTTTTTACTGGGCTTGGAACCTTCTAACTTGCTCATTTTACATATTAAATATTTGAAATGTTGTATTTACTCTTCTGGACCATCATGAATATGTTGTATTTACTCTTCTGGACCACCATAAAACTGTTGTATTTACTCTTCTGGACCACCATAAAACTGTTGTATTTACTCTTCTGGACCACCATAAAACTGTTGTATTTACTCTTCTGGACCACCATAAAACTGTTGTATTTACTCTTCTGGACCACCATAAAACTGTTGTATTTACTCTTCTGGACCACCATAAAACTGTTGTATTTACTCTTCTGGACCACCATAAAACTGGGTTATAAAGCTAAATAGAATACTAAAACATTACTAAATTTTCACTCATTACCTTCTAGCTGATTAAGAGATATTAATTTTTATTTAAAGCTTGCCTCAAATATTATACATTAAAATGGTAAATCCTGGAGGGATTAATACCAAACTTGCACACGAAAATTACTCCATATGAAAGCAAAATACTCGGCAGGAGATGCAATATTACCCCAACGAAACGCAGGGGCGCCACGAGTACACTGAGAGACAACACAATAAGTATCAGGGGCCCAAGACTGTTCAACTGCCTCCCAGCATACATAAGGGGGATTACCAATAGACCCCTGGGTGTCTTCAAGAAGGCACTGGACAGGCACCTAGTGTCAGTACCTGACAAGCCGGGCTGTGGTTCGTACCTAGTTTTGCGTGCTGCCAACAGTAACAGCCTGGTTGATCAGACCCTGATCCACTACGAGGCCTCGTCTCAGATCGGGCCGGGGAGGAGTTGACCCCCGGAACACCCTCCAGGCTATTTTAGTTTAATATGTTTATGCACCCCATACCCATCCTGTGGGAGATAGTCAAAAGATTACAGAGGTACATAATGGGTCCAGGGACTGGACTCCAAAGTTTTGGTAGCTAAACTAGTTATTATTATTATCAAAAAGAAGCGCTAAGCCACAAGGAGCTGAACTAGTTACAAAAGTAATGAACTCACAAGTTACAAAGGTAATGAATCCTGTAAGTATATTTACTTAAGTTTATACATGGCTGCCATCATAAACAAATTAGAGTAATGAGCAATTCACACGTCCACACCCGGTCACAACTGTAATGAGTTATTGGTGCAAATATTGAGACAGACAGACACACACACACACACACACACACACACACGCACACAGTGGTAATGCTTCATTTACAGGGAGCAAAGTCAGGGTATTTTTCCAGAATGGTCTGTAATATACCACTGTGGATAAAATACTTAGACATATCTTGAACATTTCTGAGTGAGTTGTCTCTGAATGCATTAATTTTATCCATCTGGCAAAGTTTACACTTCGTTTGGTCTACATCTGGTGGTGGTGATTTAACCTGCCAAAGATACTTGTAACCCAGCCGGAGCCGGGCGTTAGTGACATCCAAGAGTCTGCTTATCTTGTTGGATGCACCATAGACATGTGGCTCCTCCTGCATGCTGGAATGATGATAGATGGACTGACCAGTGTCAATCTCCCTAAGTCTTAAGTCAATAAAATTCATTTAAATTTCTTTTCGTATTATTATTCTCAAACTACTACATGACAAGCCAAGATTGTAATCTACTCCATCTTTGAAAGCATACAGCTTAACCAATTTGTCAGTTCTATCATGCATCTGGAGCCCAATGTGAAATGGAATTCACAGCATGTGCACTCTGACTCCACTGTCCACAATCTTACCATACCTGTGTCTAGCTTCTGACACAAGCATGCACAATTTATACTTAATGAGTTGAGAGCATTTATGAATGACAGAGAATCGGTTATAATTAAAACGTCAGTCTTAGATACATGGATGCATTTCAGTGCAAGGAGTATGGCAAACAGCTCTGTCTGAAGGGTAGAGACCCAATTATTGATGCGTGCTCCAATTTCTTTAAGAGAGCCATCACTCTGTACGACAACAACAGCACTACCAGCTGCACCAGTGGATTGGTGAACAGAACCATCTGTGATTTAAGAAGTAGTTTGGGGGGAATGGAGGAATGGTAGTTTGGAATGGGGTAATATCCCATGGAGCGGAGAAGTGCCGCTGTTGCCTTACTTGACATAGATCATGTATCTGAATAACAAAAAAAAGGTACAAAAAGGCACAGTGTGACTTTGTAAATGGTCCAAGTCGGACCGAAACGTCGCAGTAAGCTCCTCTCTTCTATGTGCGGGTTATTTGTGTATCATGTGTCGGTACCAGTTTTTTCGATCCATCTGGAGGAGCGTTCACCACTGCTGAGGAAAGTTTGGAGGGCTTCTGTGCAGGGGTTTGAATGGGCTTGCCTAAGCATATTAACCCCAATTAGGATATTTCTTTCAGTAACACGATCTCTGATGCTTAGAATATCAAGTTCTTTTTGCATATTTAAAATTTTGGCAGTACGAGGGCATCCTAAAATGATCCTCATTGCTTCGTTCTGCAGTTTTTCCAGCCCTCCAAGCTTCCAGTCAGACACAAGAGCAAGTAGTGGCGCAGCATAATCAACCAATGATCTAATATAAGCAAGAAACATCATTTTCACAATTTTAACATTGAAACCCTGCCACAACTCTAAGTGTTCTCAGCCTTTCTTTGTATTGGCGACAGTCTCGTTACAACAGGTCCAAGTAGTGAGAGATAAGATAAGAGATAAGATTTCGTTCGGATTTTTAACTCCGGAGGGTTAGCCACCCAGGATAACCCAAGAAAGTCAGTGCGTCATCGAGGACTGTCTAATTTATTTCCGTTGGGGTCCTCAATCTTGTCCCCCAGGATGCGACCCACACCAGTCGACTAACACCCAGGTACCTATTTGCTGCTAGGTGAACAGGACAATAGGTGTAAGGAAACGTGTCGAAATGTTTCCACCCGCCGGGAATCGAACCCGGGCCCTCCGTGTGTGAATCGCGAGCTTTAGCCACCAGGCCACCGGGCCACAAAGCCTAGATACCTGTATATGGTTACATATTTTAGAAGAGACCCATCATACAACTGGATCTGGTGAACTGTGCCTCTCTGTCGAGGACGCCTGTTGAGTATCTTTGTTTTATCAGTAGAGATTATCAACCCCAGGTCCCGACACGAGGCTAGTACATGATTAAGGATGTTCTGGGTGTTGGAGAATCCGGTGGTGTGAATCATTATATCATCAGCAAAACTAATTATATAATGGCTAGGCATAGCATTAAGTAAGGCATTAATTAGAATATTGAATAGTGGAACTGAGCACACCTCCCTGTGGGGTTCCTAATTCAGAGTCTTTAGTTACACTTCTATGTCCCTGGAACAACACAGGGATAAGCAGCCTTTAATCCAGTGGAGAAGCCATCCTCCAACATCCATTCTGGCAAGTTCACTAATGATTACATGTCGGTTGGCTACACCAAAAACAGATTTAAGGTCAAGAAAGGTAGTGTATGAGCTATCTATGTGCAAGCTGAGAAAGGTGGCTATGTAATGATGCACGCTCCTTCCATGCATGAAACCATGCAACCGGGGAGACAAAAATTTTTTGATTTTGTACATGAGACGACTAAGAATCATCCTCTCGAATGTTTTACACAAGCAGTTAGTAAGAGATATTGGGCGAAATGCATTTTGTTAATTGAGCTTAGGAACTGAAATGATGAGGCTGTCGGTCCAAGATTGAGGGAGCTCCCCAGTTACATAGCTCATGTTATATAATTCAAGTAAAGATTACCTGGTATTCGACACAGCAATCTGAGTATGTTGTAAGTAATACCATCCTCACTAAGCGACGTGGAGTTGTCCTTAGTGCTGCATCAAGTTTGCAGATGATGTGAAGTTGATGAGAAGAATTCAATCAGACGAGGACCAGGGGGAACTACGAAGGGATTTGGTCAGGCTGCAGGCCTGGTTCGGAAACTGGCTTCTGGAGTTCAACCCCATCAAGTGCAAGGTCATGAAGATTGGGGAAGGGCAAAGAAAACCGCAGACGGAGTACAGTCTAGGGGGCCAAAGACTACAAATCTCTCTCAAGGGAAAGGATCTTTGGGTGAGTATAACACCGAGCACATCTCCTGAGGTGTACATCAACCAAATAACTGCTGCAGCATATGGGCGCCTAGCAAACCTAAGGATAGCATTCCGACATTTCAATAAGGAATCGTTAAGGACCCTGTACACTGTGTATGTCAGGCCTATATTGGATTATACAGCACCAGTTTGGAACCCACACCTAGCCAAGAATGTAAGGAAATTAGAGAAAGTGCAAAGGTTTGCAACAAGACCAGTCCGGGAGCTAAGGAGCATGTATTACGAGGAAAGGTTAAGGGAAATCGACCTGACGACACTAGATGATAGAGAGATAGGGATGATATGATAACGACATAAAATGCTGAGAAGAATTGACAGGGTGGACAGAGGCAGGATGTTCCTGAGATGGGACACAGCAACAAGGGGTTACAGTTGGAAGTTGAAGACTCAGATGAATCATAGAGATATAAGGAAGAACTTTTTCAGAGTTGTCAAGAAGTGGAATAGTCTGGGAAGTGATATAGTGGAGGCAAGATCCGTACATGTGTATACCTGAATAAACTTAGCCAGGTAGTTAGGACAGGTAGGAGCGACCTCCTCTAAACCCATGTTGCCTTGGGTTGTATAACTGATGGGTATCTAGGTGAGTGGCGATCTTGCTTCTTAGAATGCTTTCAAAGATTTTTATAATATGGGATGGTAGTGCCATCGATTTGTAGTTCTTTGCGATTGCTTTACTGCCACCTTTGTGAAGTTTGTGAAGGGGGCTATGTCTGTTATTTTTAGTGACTGTGGGATGAACCCTGTGTCCTTGCTTCCTCCCCATAGAATGCTGAAGGCACATGATAGGGGTTTCTTGCATTTCTTGATCAACCCGGAGTTCCACGAGTCTGAGCCTGGGGCCGAGTGCACGGCCATGTCATTTATTACTTCTTCGAAGTCTTGTGATGTTAGGATAATATCGGAGATTTTCTACTCTTAGTCCGGTTAACTGGGACTTTAGTACTTCACTCATTTCTTTGCTGTTATCTGTGTAAGTCCCATCACATCTAAGCGGGGGCTCAGTGCTTGTTGTTGTTTTTGCCTTTGATTTGGCATAAAAATGTTTTCATGAAAGTTTCTCTCTCGTATGTGCGAGTTATTTTCGTATTGTTCAAGTCAGTATTGCGCCGTTTTTGTTCTTTGACACATTAACTGTAAATTATAAATACTGAACTCTGTGAGCGTTAGATGTAACATGCTCGTGTCAGAAGCTAGACATGTATGGCAGAATTATAGGCAGTGAAGTCAAGGCACACGTTTTGTGGCTTCCCTCTCACAAGAGCCTTCAAATGCTTGATAGAATCAGTGAATTAGCAAAGGCATATATATATATATATATATATATATATATATATATATATATATATATATATATATATATATATATATATATATATATATAAGGTAGTAGGTTGGCAGACAGCAACCATCCAGGGAGGTACTACCGTCCTGCCAAGTGAGTGTAAAACAAAAGCCTGTAATTGTTTTACATGATAGTAGGATTGCTGGTGTCCATTTTTCTGTCTCATTAACATGCAAGATTTCAGGTATGTCATACTACTTCTACTTACACTTAGGTCACACTATACATACATGTACAAGCATATATATATACACACCTCTCTGGGTTTTCTTCTATTTTCTTACTAGTTCTTGTTTATTTCCCCTTACCTCCATGGGGAAGTGGAACAGAATTCTTCCTCCGTAAGCCATGCGTGTTGTAAGAGGCGACTAAAATGCCAGGAGCAAGGGGCTAGTAACCTCTTCTCCTGTATATATTACTAAATTTAAAAGGAGAAGCTTTTGTTTTTCCTTTTGGGCCACCCCGCCTCGGTGGGATACGGCCGGTGTGTTGAAAGAAAGAATATACATATATATATATATATATATATATATATATATATATATATATATATATATATATATATATATATATATATATATATATATAATATGTTATCCCAAAAAATCTCGGATATTATTCTAACTCCACAAGACTTTGAAGAGGCAATTAATGACATGCCCATGCACTCTGCCCCAGGCCCAGACTCGTGGAACTCCTTGTTCATCAAGAATTGCAAGAAGCCCCTATCGCGTGCCTTCAGAATTTTATGGAGAGGGAGCACGGACACAGGGGTCATCCCACACACGCTAAAAACAACAGACATAGCCCCATTCCACAAAGGTGACAGTAAAGCAATTGCAAAGAACTACAGACCGATAGCACTAACATCCCATATCATAAAAATCTTTGAGAGGGTTCTAAGAAGCAAGATAGCCAACCACCTAAATACCCATCAGTTACACAACCCAGGTCACCACGGGTTTAGAGCAGGTCGCTCCTGCCTGTCCCAGCTACTGGACGACTATGACAAGGTCCTGGATGCTGTAGAGGATAACCAAAATACAGATGTAGTATACATAGACTTTGCAAAAGCTTTCAACAAGTGTTACCATGGTGTAATAGTACACAAAATGCGGGATAAAGGAATAACGGGAAAAGTTGGTAGATGGATCTACAACTTCCTGACAAATAGAAGGCAAAGAGTAGTAGTAAACAGAGTAAAGTCCCAGGCAGCCATGGTAAAAAGCTCTGTTCCACAAGGCACAGTACTCTCTCCCATTCTATTCCTCATCCTCATTTCTGACATAAAGATGTAAGCCATGGTTCCATGTCTTCCTTTGCGGATGACACGTGGATCACCATGGCAGTGACCTCCATCGAAGACACCGCGAGACTCCAAGCGGACATCAACCAAATCTTCGAATGGGCCACTCAAAACAATATGAAGTTCAACGAGGAGAACTTTCAACTACTCAGATATGGAAAACTTGAAGAAATTAAAAATGTGTCAGGGTATAGCACAAATTCTAACCATACAGTAGAGCGGAAAAGTAATGTGACGGACCTGGGAGTGATAATGTCAGAGGATATCGCCTTCAAAGACCACGACAGTGTATCTACCTCATCTGCTAGGAAAATGATAGGATGGATAATGAAACCTTTAAAACTAGGGACGCCAAGCCCATGATGATTCTCTTCAAATCGCTTGTGCTCTCTAGGCTGGAATACTGCTGTGCACTAACGGCCCCCTTCAAGGCTGGCGACATTGCGGACCTGGAGAGTGTACAAAGAACTTTCATGGCACACATAAGTGCGATAAGGCACCTAAACTACTGGGAACAATTGAAGGTCCTTGATCTGTATTCCCTCGAGCGCAGGCGAGGTACATGATAATATACACTTGGAAGGTCCTGGAGGGATTGGTACCAAACCTGCACACGAAAATCATTCCATATGAAGGCAAAAGACTCGGCAGGAGATGCAACATTTCCCCGATGAAAAGCAGGGGCGCCACAAGTACACTGAGAGACAACACAATAAGTGTCCGGGGCCCAAGACTGTTCAGTCGCCTCCCAGCATACATAAGGGGGATTACCAATAGACCCCTGGCTGTCTTCAAGAAGGCACTGGACAGGCACCTAATGTCAGTACCTGACCAACCGGGCTGTGGTTCGTACGTCAACTTGCGTGCGGCCGGCAGCAACAGCCTGGTTGAGTGGTCAGTGGTCAGTCGTCACGTGAGGTCACAGACCCTGAGCTGCTTTGGGGATTAGCGTGGACGGTTACAAAGCATGGCTTGCTTCTGCAGTGTTTTAAAAATTGAGGTTGGAGAGTTGAAGGAGGAGGTCTTGCTTCTCCAGGAGGAGATTAGGAGGCTGAAGGTCCACCTCAATGGGTCTGGGAGAGAGTGTGAGGTGGCTGGAGTTGTGGGGAATGAGGCTTCTAGCAGTGAGGTGCAGTCTGTCTCTCGCTGTGAGGAGGCTGTAGTTGGGGAGGTAGCAACGGCTACCAGCAGTGAGGTGCAGCCCAGCACCTGCTACAAGTGGCGAGTGGTTCACAGTAATGGGAGGCGCATCAGAGTAAGGAAAGTTAAGAGTGAAGATCTGAAGGTAGGAAATCGCTTCTCTGTTCTTCAGGATGAATGTACTTCAGTGGCCAGTGAAGGTAAGGGTACTACTGCCCCTGCTAATGGAGGTAAGCGCATTCTTGTTGTTGGTGACTCTCAGGTAAGATATATTGACCGTGCTTTTTGTAATAGGAATAAGAAGATGAGAGATAGAGTGTGCTTCCCTGGAGCTGGTGTTGGGGACATAGTCAACAGGCTGGATAATATCATGTCAGGTAATGGGAACAAGCCCATTATCTGTCTCAGTGCTGGTGGAAATGATATTGGGAAGGGTAGGAGAGAAGAGCTGCTAGATAAGTACAGGTCAGCTATAGATTTCATTAAGTCTAAGGGAGGGATCCCAATCATATGTAGCATCTTGCCTAGAAGGGGAGTAGGAAATGAATGGTTGTCTAGGGCAATTGGTGTAAATTGCTGGCTAGACAGATACTGCAAGGAACTTGCAATCCCATTCATTGACAACTGGAACAACTTTTATGGCAAACATGATATGTATGCAAGGGATGGGGTACATCTCTCTGGGGCAGGGGTGGTAGCACTTGCAGACTCGATTGAGAAGGCCATTGGTGAAATGCCTATGATTTTAAACTGATGAAAGATAGAGGTATGGGTGTGTGTGGGAAACAAGCAGGTTGCAACACTAGGGTTGGAAACAGTAAATGTATAAAAGGCATTCAGCATGAAGTTATAAATAAAGACAATAGATCAGGTCAGCAAACAAAGGGGGACAGCAGAGGGCAGCAAGGGACTAGCTCCCTTAAGGTTTACTATACTAATAGCAGGAGTGTAAGAAATAAGATAGATGAGCTAAGATTAATTGCAAGTGCAGGAAACATAGATATTATTGCTATAACAGAGACCTGGCTCAATCTGAAAGATAGAGAGATGCCCTCTGAATGTCACATACAAGGCTATAAATTATTCCACACTGACAGGGTCAACAGGAAAGGTGGTGGAGTAGCGATGTATGTCAGAGACAATTTAAATTGTTGTGTTAGACAAGATATTAAATTAGAAGCATCAGCCACTGAATCTGTTTGGTTACAGCTTCTCGAGGGCCGAGAAAAACTAATTTTGGGTGTGATTTACAGGGCCCCAAATCTTGATAGGGAGTGCAGTAAACTTCTTTGGGACGAAATTCGTAAGGCATCTACATACGAAAATGTTGTGCTAATGGGAGATTTCAACTATAGACAGATTGACTGGAGCAATTTGACAGGAAATTTAGAGTCAGGTGACTTTCTTGATACGATCCAGGATTGTTTTTTAAAACAGTTTGTGACAGAGCCTACTAGGGGAAATAACCTCCTTGACTTGGTTCTTGCCAGTAGGGAAACACTAATTAATAATCTTGAGGTTAATGATGAGCTTGGGGAAAGTGATCACAAATCACTCAGTTTTAATATATCATGGAATTCCCCTAATAATGGCAATCAAGTCTCCGTCCCTGACTTTCGCTTGGCTGATTTCATAGGACTGAAAAATTACTTAGGTGGGCTGAACTGGAATGACCTGACTAAGGGTCAGGTAGGTGGTGATGGTTGCCGATATGATGCTTTCCAGGGCATAGTTCTAGCTGCTCAGTCAAATTATGTTCCAAATAGGGAAATCAGATCAAACAAAAATGATCCTAAATGGATGAACAATAGATTAAAATATCTGATTGGTCAAAAGAGAGGCATATATAGGCAAATCAAAAGAGGAGAGGGGCAATTAAGAAATCGATATATTCAGTTAAAGAGAGAAATAAAAAAGGGAATTAGAAAAGCAAAAAGAGATTATGAGGTTAAAGTTGCAAGAGAATCGAAGACTAACCCAAAAGGATTCTTTCAGGTATACAGAAGTAAGATCAGGGACAAGATAGGCCCACTCAAAAGTTCCTCGGGTCAGCTCACTGACAGTGATAAGGAAATGTGTAGAATTTTTAACACATACTTCCTCTCAGTTTTTACACAGGAGGATACCAGCGATATTCCAGTAATGATAAATTATGTAGAACAGGACGAGAATAAACTGTGCACGATTAGGGTCACAAGTGACATGGTCCTTAGGCAAATAGATAAATTAAAACCTAACAAATCCCCAGGCCCTGATGAACTGTATGCAAGGGTTCTAAAGGAATGTAAAGAGGAGCTTAGCACACCTTTGGCTAATCTTTTCAACATATCACTACAAACGGGCATGGTGCCAGATAAGTGGAAAATGGCAAATGTGATACCTATTTTCAAAACAGGTGACAGGTCCTTAGCTTCGAACTATAGACCAATAAGCCTAACCTCCATAGTGGGAAAATTTATGGAATCAATAATTGCCGAGGCAGTTCGTAGCCACCTTGAAAAGCATAAATTAATCAACGAATCTCAGCATGGTTTTACAAAGGGGCGTTCCTGCCTTACGAATTTATTAACTTTTTTCACTAAGGTATTTGAGGAGGTAGATCATGGTAATGAATATGATATTGTGTATATGGACTTCAGTAAGGCTTTTGACAGGGTCCCACATCAGAGACTATTGAGGAAAATTAAAGCACATGGAATAGGAGGAGAAATTTTTTCCTGGATAGAGGCATGGTTGACAAATAGGCAGCAGAGAGTTTGCATAAATGGGGAGAAATCAGAGTGGGGAAGCGTTACGAGCGGTGTTCCACAGGGGTCAGTGTTGGGCCCCCTGCTGTTCACAATCTACATAAACGACATAGATGAGGGCATAAAGAGCGACATCGGCAAGTTTGCCGATGACACCAAAATAGGCCGTCGAATTCATTCTGACGAGGACATTCGAGCACTCCAGGAAGATTTGAATAGACTGATGCAGTGGTCGGAGAAGTGGCAGATGCAGTTTAATATAGACAAATGCAAAGTTCTAAATGTTGGACAGGACAATAACCATGCCACATATAAACTAAATAATGTAGATCTTAATATTACGGATTGCGAAAAAGATTTAGGAGTTCTGGTTAGCAGTAATCTGAAACCAAGACAACAGTGCATAAGTGTTCGCAATAAAGCTAATAGAATCCTTGGCTTCATATCAAGAAGCATAAATAATAGGAGTCCTCAGGTTGTTCTTCAACTCTATACATCCTTGGTTAGGCCTCATTTAGATTATGCTGCACAGTTTTGGTCACCGTATTACAGGATGGATATAAATTCTCTGGAAAATGTACAAAGGAGGATGACAAAGTTGATCCCATGTATCAGAAACCTTCCCTATGAGGATAGACTAAGGGCCCTGAATCTGCACTCTCTAGAAAGACGTAGAATTAGGGGGGATATGATTGAGGTGTATAAATGGAAGACAGGAATAAATAAAGGGGATGTAAATAGTGTGCTGAAAATATCTAGCCTAGACAGGACTCGCAGCAATGGTTTTAAGTTGGAAAAATTCAGATTCAGGAAGGATATAGGAAAGTACTGGTTTGGTAATAGAGTTGTGGATGAGTGGAACAAACTCCCGAGTACAGTTATAGAGGCCAGAACGTTGTGTAGCTTTAAAAATAGGTTGGATAAATACATGAGTGGATGTGGGTGGGTGTGAGTTGGACCTGATAGCTTGTGCTACCAGGTCGGTTGCCGTGTTCCTCCCTTAAGTCAATGTGACCTGACCTGACTAGGTTGGGTGCATTGGCTTAAGCCGGTAGGAGACTTGGACCTGCCTCGCATGGGCCAGTAGGCCTTCTGCAGTGTTCCTTCGTTCTTATGTTCTTATCAGGCCCTGACCCACCATCAGGCCTGGTCTCAGACCGGGCTGCGGGGGCGTTGACCCCCGAAACCCTCTCCAGGCAAACTCCAGGTAAGGATGGAAGTAGATCATAACTTTAAACTGTCCACTAATAGTTTTAGGGATGGTTTAGAAAGACACGTAAGCAAACACTATAACATATTTATTAGAAAACGTTTCGGTCCTGGGACCTTGATCACTTCTAACATACAGAGGTAGAAAGACATTATATATATAGGCGGAGAGTGAGATGTGACGCACGTGACCTGAGGAATGTCATAAGAACATAAGAATGGAGGAACACTGTAGAAGGCCTACTGGCCCATGCGAGGCAGGTCCTTATCAAAACAACCTCTGCCTATGATGAGGACCAGTAGACGATGAAATCATGTGACTCCTGTGTTGTTGGGTTGGTGCTGCTTAAGTATCATGTATGCCAATGTTTTTGAAATTTTGTAGTTTCCAGTGTTGCGTTCTATAGTGTCGGTGACGGTGATTAGTGAGGCTTCTAGGCACCGTCGGCGTCTGAGGTCTGGTTCGGTGAGAACGAGTTGTGCCTCGTTCCAGTTCATCAAATGCCCCGTGGAGTCTCTGTGGAGGACACAAGCGTACCTTACATCGTCTCTGTTAGAGGCATTTCGATGCTCATTCAGGCGGACTGCAAGATCTCTGCCTGTCTCGCCTACATATTTCTTGGGACAGAACCCACAGGGGATAGTGTAGACGCCTGCTGTAGAAGTTAGAGGTGTGGGGCTGCGTTTAGTAGTGAGGTCTTTGATAGAGGATGTGTTTATGGTGGAAACGTTGAAGTTACTCATAGCAAGTGCCCGGCGAGTATTCGTGGCAACATCGCCACATGGGAGTACTATGAACTGTTTAGGGGGCTGTTCCATGGGCGGTTTGTTGAGGATAGCTTGTGCCTTGAGTCTGCAATCTCGGATGAGGAAAGATGGGAACTGAAGACGTGTAAAGGCTTGTGTTATGTAAGTGCATTCTTCTTCTAGAAAACAAGGGCTGGAGATGCGAAGAGCTCTCAAGAAGAAGCCAATGAGGACACCTCTCTTAGTGCGGGTATCTTGGTGTGAATAAAAGTGTATAAGATCGTCCTTGTTGGTAGGTTTTCTATACACTTTGAAGAGAACAAGGACGATCTTATACACTTTTATTCACACCAAGATACCCGCACTGAGAGGTGTCCTCATTGGCTTCTTCTTGAGAGCTCTTCGCATCTCCAGCCCTTGTTTTCTAGAAGAAGAATGCACTTACATAACACAAGCCTTTACACGTCTTCAGTTCCCATCTTTCCTCATCCGAGATTGCAGACTCAAGGCACAAGCTATCCTCAACAAACCGCCCATGGAACAGCCCCCTAAACAGTTCATAGTACTCCCATGTGGCGATGTTGCCACGAATACTCGCCGGGCACTTGCTATGAGTAACATCAACGTTTCCACCATAAACACATCCTCTATCAAAGACCTCACTACTAAACGCAGCCCCACACCTCTAACTTCTACAGCAGGCGTCTACACTATCCCCTGTGGGTTCTGTCCCAAGAAATATGTAGGCGAGACAGGCAGAGATCTTGCAGTCCGCCTGAATGAGCATCGAAATGCCTCTAACAGAGACGATGTAAGGTACGCTTGTGTCCTCCACAGAGACTCCACGGGGCATTTGATGAACTGGAACGAGGCACAACTCGTTCTCACCGAACCAGACCTCAGACGCCGACGGTGCCTAGAAGCCTCACTAATCACCGTCACCGACACTATAGAACGCAACACTGGAAACTACAAAATTTCAAAAACATTGGCATACATGATACTTAAGCAGCACCAACCCAACAACACAGGAGTCACATGATTTCATCGTCTACACATGGCGAGGGTACGGGTTCGATTCCCAGCGAGGGTTGAAATATTGGACGTGTTTCCTTACACCGGTTGTCTTTATTCACTCATCGGTAAAATGGGTACCTGGGTGTTAGTGGACTGGTGTGGGTCGCATCCTGGGACAAAATTGACCTAATTTGCCAGAAATGCTCAGCATAACAAGAGGCTTTCTATATAGTAGTATGTCATTGATATCAGCTAGGTCTAGGACTGTATACCTTGTACATGTACTTGTAAAAATAAAGATATTATTATTATTATTATTATTATTATTATTATTATTATTATTATTATATTTCTATTATGCAGAAGCCACAAGTCTACGATGCATCCAATCACATCAGCAGGTTCTTGGATATAAGTCACTTTATCTGATTTTTGGGGGTTATCCTGGGTAATTTTCACATATATTACTATGATAATTTGTGTAACTGTATTTATGTGTACTTGTACCTAAATAAACTTACTGCTGGACCTGGCTACTAGTAACTAGGGGTTTGCGCCACTAACCGCTATAAACCTTGTTCATCAGTTTTCCTACTTTTAGGTGCCACTTGTGCTACTTTGTGTGTCAGCTCTGGCACCCTGTGACCCTGGGTACAAGTGGCACTCTGGGTACGTACGACTGGAGAGAGAGAGAGAGAGAGACTGACTGACTGACTAATAGACTAACAGACTAATAGACTGATACACTGATACACTGATACACTGATACACTGATACACTGGTGATCAACGGTTCATGGGGCGGGTGTTGCATTACACACATCAAAGCAAATCAAATCAAAGTTTATTCTCTATAAGGATTACAATGCGGGGTTTGCAGATTTTGGTTAGTGTGGTTTACATGTAATAAAATACTAATTACAGAGGGGGCCACTAGAACACCTAGCATGGCTAGGCATTTCGGGCAAACTTAGATTATTTCGTAACCCTAAATTATTACAAATTGTGGAGTAAGTTGACTAAATACTAAGTGACTAAATACTAGTTTGTGAGTTTGGCAATGTGAATGCTTTTGTTTTGGCACAATACATAGTTTCTATATTGGAGTATCACAGGCAAACTTGTGACTAGTTAGGAATCGTTATTTTAAGATTAAGATTCGTATTTCTGTGTTTATAGTCAAATAGGTGAGTGAGTAAGTGTGAACCACCAGGTGGTTTACATGTAGTTAGTTGATGGGGTGCATCAGGGAGATAAGATGTTTTCTAACGGTAGTTTTGAAGATGATGAATGTGTCTGCTGTTCTAGAGTTTTCAGGTAGTGTTTTCCAGATTTTAGGGCCTTTGGCATACATTAAATTTTTGTGAAGGTTTAGTTGGACACGGGGAATGTCGTAGAGATGTTTGTGTCTGGTGTTATGCCTGTGGGTTCTGTCTCAACTATCAAAAAAGCATTTTAGGTCAAGGTTAATATTGGAATTTAAGGTCCTGTTGATGTAGATTGCACAGTAGTAAGTGTGGATGTTCTGAACAGGGAGTAAGTTTAGATCTATGAAGAGTGAGGGGGTGTGTTGCCAGGGATGGAATTTAGTGATTATTCTTACTGAGGCTTTTTGTTGGGTTATTATTGGCTTTAGGTGTATTTCTGCAGTTGAACCCCAAGCACAAATAGCATAGGTGAGGTATGGATATATAAGTGAATGGTATAGTGTGAGAAGGGCAGTTTGCGGCACGTAGTATCGTATCTTGGAGAGGATCCCAACTGTTTTGGATACTTATTTTGATATGTGTTGGATATGATGTATTGCACTACAACTGCTGAAGTTACTAGTGTTGTTAAACACATTATTATATTTATGGGAAAGCACGAATAACACCTCATACAACACCTGGGGAAGGGGAAATGTGAGGTAATCAGGTTTGATCCAAGGAAGGGGAAGGCAAATCCAGTTTCTTAGATTAAGAGCCCCCCCTCGTGGCTCGTACGTTGGTTTGCGTGCAGCCAGCAGCAACAGCCTGGTTGATCAGGCGCTGATCCACCAGGAGGCCTGGTCACAGACCGGGCCGCGGGGGCGTTGACCCCCGAAACTCTCTCCAGGTAACCTCCAGGTAACCTCACTGACATCAAGGGTTCTTGAGGAATTAATAGTGTCGAGATCTAGCTCCTGGGCCTCTTGAAGGTGTTGAGCTACAGCTTTTGAACCATATCTTTTTCATCGAGGAGCGCTAAACCCGTAAAACTCAAACATCTTGGGGAATGGGGACAATCAGATTTCATCCAAGGAAAGAGAGCACCTCCAGTTATTTACACCAGGAATCTTCATTTTAAGATACCTTTCTCAAAGAATGAGAACATTAAATCCATAAGGGTCATACAGCTCATGGAGAATGGGAATCAAGGAAAGGAAAATCAGGTCCAATTCATTGGATCAAGAGCTCCTCGCCAGTATCTAGGAACCTCTCTTGATTCTATGGCCTTTTCATAAATATAAAATGTGCCCGAAATGCACCACATGCTAGGCTAGGGACTTAATATTTGTGCTTAACATTTTATTGTATTTTGTGTACAGAAGAAAGTTTTTGTGGTTAAGTCAGGGGACCACCCTGACTTAAAGCACTAAACCCATATGGGTCATACAGCACCTAGGGAATGGGAGGTAATCAGTTTTATTCCAAGGGAAAGGTTGCTCCAATTTCTTTGATCAAGAGCCTTTTACAAACATTATGGTACCCCGTGAAGAGATTGCAGGTGAATATAAACAGTCAATATTAAAATTAACCTTAGCTAGTATACTAAAGTAGGGTGTTATAGTAATTATTCCTGTCAACTACAGTCATCCCTGCTCATCTGAAATGACCTTCCTCTTCTAAATGGTTACATAAGAGAAGAGTCCATGCTGAACTGGTCATTGTGGCCTTGTGACATTTCATCTTTTGAATATTGTTGTGAATGGCATTCAGTTATGTAAATAAGTCGCTTTGTCTGACTTGTTTTTGGGGTTATCTTAAGTGATTCACGCATATATTACTAGGTATGATAATTATACTTATATGTACCTGTAGCTAAAGGAACTTACACTAATTTTCCCATGTTAGTAATTCATATACTAAACATCACAATCTTTCTCGTGTGATATTTTTTTCAGAACATATTGACCCTCAACCCTCGCATCACCACCCATGCCACCTTGCAACCCTCCTCTGTCACCAAGGATAATAAGAAGTACTGGAAACGTAACAAAGGCAAGAACTGTGTGGTAAGTAAAAGACGGATGTGGTTGGCTCTTTTGTTGTTACAAATTGAGAAGAGTGGAGGTGATCATAATCTTTGGTTATTCAAAGATTAAAACATAGTTACACACTGGATAATTGTGAGGAAGGCTTGGGGAAAAATGTTATTGAATGAGTGACAGTTTAATTTAATATCTTTATTATGCACCCCATACCCAGCATTAATGTTTAATGAATGCACTAGAGTTCACATATACATACTGTACAATTTTCACATGTTTTCATCACTAATTTTGGTAAGCAGTTACAAATTTTAGTTCGGCAACTTTCTGCAATAGTCCAGAGCCCACATCACTATACTTAATGATCTTCACTTACTGCTTCACAGTAGACACCTCATGACACTGAAAGTCCTGTACAGTATTACAGCACTGAGTCACCACTTTATAGTAATCCATTACACTGATCAAAGTATTACTTCAGTGTGCAGTACTTCACTTCACCATCAGTACAGTCCGGGATGATATTCAAAACTACAGTATACTTGGGCATTCAGTATAAAGTATGACGATGCCAACCCAGTTTCACTAATCCAGCATGTTATTTCCAATACTCAAACTTGTTCCCCTTTTCCATTTTCTGAGGTATCTACAAGTTTAACCTCGACCTGTTTCTCACAGGTTAACAGCCATCCAGGTCAATAAGAAACTCTATTGTCCTTTTGACTTGACCTCCTACTTAGTCTTTGTCCACTCAAACTTGTCATTGATATTAATAGCAGTTTTTGGTGGAAATCTTAATGTAGAATTAACAAACAATCCTTCAAGCTCTTGTCTCAGGAGCATATTTTAAAAAATTGTTTTACTTTAACAGAATCACTGTAGTCTGGAGAAAAACTTTGATGATATTAAACATACGACACTGAGTGAACGAGGTGCTCTACGTGAGGCTTCTCGCTGTCTTAAGTGTGCTGATGCTCCTTGTCAGAAGTCTTGCCCTACACAACTTAACATCAAGCAGTTTATCTCCTGTATTGCTAACAAGGTAACAAATTTTCACACATGTATAAGGCAAGATAAATTTATACACATCATTGGATCAAGTCTTTCAGAGGGTCCAGTGTTGTGTTTAAAGAACCTGCAGTGTAATATACAATATTACAAGTCAAAAGATTACAGAGGTACATAATGGGTCCAGGAACTGGGCCCCAAAGTTTTGATCGCTGAACTAGTTTATGAATTATTATTATAATCAAAAAGAAGCGCTAAGCCACAAGGGCTATACTAGTTTATGAAGGATGAGGTTAGCCACAGAACTGATGAAGAAAAAAAGGTGAGTGTTGCATTGAGGTATCTGTAGAAACTAAAAAACGTTATCCATGGAGGCGAAGAAGGGAATGTATGAAAGTATAGTGGTACCAACACTCTTATATGGGTATGAAGCATGGATTGTAAATGCTGCAGCAAGGAGGAGGCTGGAGGCAGTGATGTTGTGTCTAAGGGTAATGTGTGGTGTAAATATTATGCACAAAATTCGTTGTGTGGAAATTAGGAGGATGTGTGGAGTTATTAAAATATTAGTCAGAGGGCTGAAGAGGGATTGTTGAGGTGGTTTGGTCATTTAGAGAGAATGGAACAAAGTAGAATGACTTTGAGATTGTATAAATCTGTAGGGGAAGGAAGGTGGGGGTAGGGGTCGTCCTCGAAAAAGTTGAAGGGAGGGGTAAAGGAGGTTTTATGGGCGATGGGCTTGGATTTCCAGCAAGCGTGCGTAAGAGTGTTAGACAGGGGTGAATGGAGACGAATGGTTTTTGGGACCTGACGAGCTGTTGGAGTGTGAGCAGGGTAATATTTTGTGCAGGGATTCAGGGAAACTGGTTAGCTGGACTCAACTCCTAGAAATGGGAAGTACAATGCCTGCACTCTAAAGGAAGAGTTTGGGATATTGGCAGTTTGGAGAGACATCTAAATTGTCATATCTGAGTGCCTCTGTAAAGACAGTGATTATGTATGAGTAATGGTGAAAGTGTTGAATGATGAAAGTTTTTTCTTTCTTTTTGGGTCACCCTGTCTCGGTGGGAGACGGCCAAAGTGTTAAAAAGAAAATATGAGGATTAAAATGTAGATGTACTGAAGCATATTTACACAAAAAATTATGAGGGAAAGTTTGAAATAAAAAAATTTTTAATAAAATAAGTAACCAAATCAAGTTTTTATGCAACTATTTCAAAATTTTAGGTTCATTTATTGATAAAATTTTAATAAATGAAGGCTTCTTGGATAAAAATATACAAAAATATTTGGATTTTAAATGTGTGCATATACACTGCAAAAAATGTACTTCAGTAGACCATTATATTACACGGTTTTGTTTGGCACATTTTGGCTATTGCACTTGAAAAATTGCAGCATAATTTTATATAACACTTCATAAAATTAACTTAACACGGTTCAGTTCGCGGGAGGGGGGGGGGGGGAAATTTGGAGCGTCGCCTGTGGGATACTTCCCAACTCAAGCTTCTGTCTGGCTGTGGATTAGACCATTGAGATAAGGAAGGAAGGCCTGAAAAAGAGTGTGAGTTTAGTTCCAAAACTTCAGGTTGCATAATAAGTTACATAGCATTAAGTTTTCTGGTGAAAGTGCTTCAGCTGATCATACAGCAGCAAGTAATTTCCCTGCTGAATTGCAGGAAATTGTTTCTGAGGGTGGCTATGAGTCACATTAAGTGTTTAATGCTGATGAGACAAGTGTTTTTTGGAAGAAAATACCAACAAGAACTTATATCAGTCAGCAAGAGAAAAGTGCACTAGACTTCAAGACAGCAAAGGATTGCTTAAACTTGCTCCTTTGCAGTAATGCATCAGGTGATTTCAAGTGTAACACATGGTTATTTACTGTTCTAAGAATCCTCGTGCTTTGAAAGACTTAGATAAAAACACCTTACCAGTAATTTGTGGCCCGGTGGCCTGGTGGCTAAAGCTCCCGCTTCACACACGGAGGGCCCGGGTTCGATTCCCGGCGGGTGGAAACATTTCGACACGTTTCCTTACACCTGTTGTCCTGTTCACCTAGCAGCAAATAGGTACCTGGGTGTTAGTCGACTGGTGTGGGTCGCATCCTGGGGGACAAGATTAAGGACCCCAATGGAAATAAGTTAGACAGTCCTCGATGACGCACTGACTTTCTTGGGTTATCCTGGGTGGCTAATCCTCCGGGGTTAAAAATCCGAACGAAATCTTATCTCTTATCTTATCTGTCAAACCAGTCAGCATGGATGACAGAGGAAATGTTTATTGACTGGTTTAAGCATCACTTTATTCCTGAAGTCAAGTTTTACCCACACAGCAAGACCTTTGCATTCAAGGCTCTCGTCATTCTTGATAATTCCCATACTCATCCACAAGCTATGCTGGATGTGACCCCACAAGTTGTACTTTTACCTCCAAATACAACATCTTTAATACAACCACTGGCTCAGGGAGTTATTAAGTCATTCAAGGGTAACTACACAAAAAAAAGTTGTGAAAAAACTAGTTGCATCAATGGACTCTGACTCCAACCTGGCAGTACCAAGTTTCTGGAATAAATTTAACATTGCAGATGCTATCATCTATGTTAGAAGTGCATGGAATGAATTGCCCCAATCAACATTAAATGCAGGCTGGAGAAAGTTATGGCCTTCTGTAGTTAATTGAATGGTTTTTCCTAGCTTGAGAGTCAGGCTCAGGAAATTGTTTAGCTGGCAAGGAGATTACCAGGTGATAGTTTTGAAGATATGAATAAAGATGTGAATGAGCTTTTAGACGATGATGGTGACGACGACGACGACAACAGGAGTCCAGAGGAAATGTTGGCAGAGCTTGATGCACAGATACAAGGAAGCCACATAACAGAAGATGAAGAACCTGAAGAAAAGCAGTTAACACTGCGGCAGTTATGCGAGCAGTTCCATGTTGCTGCAAAACTAGCAGACTTTTTCACTGAAAAAGTACTCGCTTTTTCAGTACAGTACAGTACAGTTCAGTACAGTACTCGCTCATATCTTGTTCCTCATCCTCATATCCGACATAGACAAGGATGTCAGCCACAGCACCGTGTCTTCCTTTGCAGATGACACCCGAATCTGCATGACAGTGTCCTCCATTGCAGACACTGCAAGGCTCCAGGCGGACATCAACCAAATCTTTCAGTGGGCTGCAGAAAACAATATGAAGTTCAACGATGAGAAATTTCAATTACTCAGATATGGTAAACACGAGGAAATTAAATCTTCATCAGAGTACAAAACAAATTCTGGCCACAAAATAGAGCGAAACACCAACGTCAAAGACCTGGGAGTGATCGTGTCGGAGGATCTCACCTTCAAGGACCATAACATTGTATCAATCGCATCTGCTAGAAAAATGACAGGATGGATAATGAGAACCTTCAAAACTAGGGAGGCCAAGCCCATGATGACACTCTTCAGGTCACTTGTTCTATCTAGGCTGGAATATTGCTGCACACTAACAGCACCTTTCAAGGCAGGTGAAATTGCTGACCTAGAAAATGTACAGAGAACCTTCACGGCGCGCATAACGGAGATAAAACACCTCAATTACTGGGAGCGCTTGAGGTTCCTAAACCTGTATTCCCTGGAACGCAGGCGGGAGAGATACATGATTATATACACCTGGAAAATCCTAGAGGGACTAGTACCGAACTTGCACACGAAAATCACTCACTACGAAAGCAAAAGACTTGGCAGACGATGCAACATCCCCCCAATGAAAAGCAGGGGTGTCACTAGCACGTTAAGAGACCATACAATAAGTGTCAGGGGCCCGAGACTGTTCAACTGCCTCCCAGCATACATAAGGGGGATTACCAACAGACCCCTGGCAGTCTTCAAGCTGGCACTGGACAAGCACCTAAAGTCGGTTCCTGACCAGCCGGGCTGTGGCTCGTACGTTGGTTTGCGTGCAGCCAGCAGTAACAGCCTGGTTGATCAGGCTCTGATCCACCAGGAGGCCTGGTCACAGACCGGGCCGCGGGGGCGTTGACCCCCGGAACTCTCTCCAGGTAAACTCCAGGTAAGAGGACCCTGACAAATCTAGAAGCAGTGCTTTGAAGTGGGGTCTAGACTAGCTGATGATACCTTACTGTCAGCTGTACATGTATAATGTATTGCAGGGTAAAAGAGCCCAGAGATCCATTTCAGAATTTATGCACACTCCAATACAACCATGACTTTAGTAGCAGAACCTCTACCATCCACTTCTGCCAACAACCAACAACCATCCACCTCAGCCCAGTAGGGCCAAACCATGCATCTCCGCTCTCTTCACAATCATCCACAAACACCAGCACCCACAATTTAAGGTAAGAAATACTATTATTTCTGTCACATTTGTAGTCTTAAGCAGTAAAAACAAAATGTATCACTACAATGAACTACAATTAGGTATTCACTTTTATTTTTGTAAGATCTGTTGGTCTAAAAAAAAGATAGGTTGGTTTTTTGAGGGCTCCCAGGAATGTAACCCTATTTTTCCCATGAGTTCTTCAGTTTATCTAACACAGTTTTACTTAACATGGCGTTTTCAGGAACGTAACTACCATATACTATGACGGTCTGCTGCTCATTACTCTATAATTTGTTCATGATTGTAGTTCCGATTTGGCCTTGAGTACAGGTAACATCTCGGTGAATCTGATCATACATTTCCTTGCCTTCAATCTTGCAAAATCATCAATCACATCATCAAAGTCAATGATTTTCTATATATAGGCCTATTTGTACTCTGCAATCATATAATAAGCTATATAGAAATGAAGGATTTTTCTCTTGTGTTACTGCAGCACTGTTTTGTGCATTAGTATCACCTTTAGAGGCTCTATGGTGTCACCCCCTAAATGGAGTCGCCTGGGGTGCCCTCCCCTTCTTATGATGCCACTGTCATCTAACTTCCCTACTCTGTTTTTAACTGACAAATCCATTTGTTCCTTAGGCCTTCTTAACCTATTTATCTCGCTCTTAAGTTTTTTTCTTATTCTCAGCAAAATTTGTTGACAGTGCCTCTCCCACTCTCATTTGCTCTCCTTTTGCACTTTCTTACCACTTTCCTCACCTTTCATCAGCTACCTTTTTCTCTTTTATCACACCCTTTTTCTCATCATTAATTCAGATTACATGTGCAAAGAGTATTAAAAAAGGTGTTTATATTATGCATATTGGAGTGACTGTGCATATATTAAACCTGGCAGAATTACTATGGAGCAGCCAAGATGATCTTCTCGGACAACCCACTTGGAATGACATGTGGGATGGTGTGTCCTACCAGTGACCTCTGTGTAGGCGGTTGTAACCTCTATGCCACCGAGGAAGGTCCCATTAATATTGGTGGTTTGCAGCAGTTTGCAACAGATGTAAGTACTGTATAAGCATAGTAAATCTTAATTGTCCAGTTACTGGATGGGTGATCACATGGAGGCAGCCTCATTCTTGGCTAAAAGAATCTTGATAAGCCAGAGGCTGCCTATCCTCAATAAGATACATATATACTCATATAAAACAAAATACAGTGGAACCTCAAATATTGAACTTAATCAATTTCAGGAGTTAGTTCTCAATTCGAAAAGTCTGAAAAGCGAAGCAATATTTCCCCTAAGAAATAATGGAAATGCAATTAATTCGTTCCAGAAACCCAAAAATATTCACAAAAAAATACATTTTATAGAGATTAATTATAGTTTTACATACACAACAAATATAGTGTTCAATTGTGTACATATTAATAAATTTAAATAAACACACCTACCATCCAACTTACGACCGAGTTCAGTTCCGAGAAACCGGTCGTAAGTCGAAATAGCCGTAAGTCAAACTTTACTACTGAATATCAACAAAACATTTTTGTAATGACTATTTTATTGTTTTATTTTCGTATTTCATGTTTTACTTTACCTTTTATGCTGTTAGTACTGTATTTTATACTGTAAGGTTTAGGATAAACACTGTGTACAACACAAATAGTTGTTTATTTCCCAGAAATTTGGTATAAAAAACACGGTCGTAAGTCGAGTGGTCGTAAGTCAAGTGGTCGTAAGTCGAGCAGGTCATAAGTCGGATGGTAGGTGCATATAAAATAACATTTTACTTACCTTTATTGAAGATTGGTGATGGCATCTGGAAGACAGGGAGGAGGAGGAGAGGGAGTTGGGGTTAGTGTTTAGAAAGAGAATTCCTCTCCATGAGGACTAAAGGTATCAAAGCTGTCTCTGGGGTTAAGTAAGTAAGTTTATTCAGGTATACACAAATACAGCTACATAGAATTATCATACATAGCAGCATATGTGTAGATTAGATTTTTAGATTTTGCCACCGAAGTGGCTAGTTTATTGTGCACCCCATATCCATCCTGTGGACGGTAGCACGAGAGCATATGGATACACAAAAGGCCTAGGAACTAGGCCCCAAAGGGTTAACAGGAATACATATGGATTTATATCTACATATCTATAGTTCACTTATCTGTTACAAGCAAATTTAGGAAATTTGCTTAGTATATCTGGTATCTTATTTTCATTAATAAGATATCTTTACATTTCACATAGGTTATTATACTGTCTGTCTCTGTATTCCTCAATAAGTGGACAATTAAGCACATAGTGTTCAAGAGAGTGACCATATGCCTGATCACATAATTTACATTTAGTTTGATCATCACCTGTGTGTCTCCCAAACTGCCAGAAGTACTTGTAACCAAGCCTAAGCCTGGCCACTACAACATCAGTCAGTCTGTTCACATTGCAAGTTGCTCCATAAACATACTTATCTACATTCATGTTATCATAGTGGGTTATAGATCTACTCAGGCTTCTAACTGCATTCCTATAACAATCATTTTCATTATTTACTTCTCTCCTAATATTATTCCTAATGCTAGACACAGTTATACCAAAGTTATATTCTACATTCTCCTTCTGGGTACTCTTCTTGGCTAACATATCAACTTTATCATGAAGGAGTAATCCAATGTGTGATGGGATCCATAGCAATTGTACATTAATTCCTTTGTCCCTAATTTTTGAGTATCTATACCTGGCTTTCCCAATGAGCATGTTGTTGGAGTCATTATATGAGTCAAGAGCCTTCAATGATGACATAGAATCAGTAGAGAACCTAGAGAACCTAGGATAACCCAAAAAAGTCAGACAGAGTGACTTACTTCCATTGGGGTCCTTTCTATTTCCATTGGGGTCCTTTCTATTTCCATTGGGGTTACTTCCCTTCTGTCTTTTAATGCCACTAGGACCAGCTTGAGAGTCACTGGACCCCTGTCTCACAAAATAACTGTCCACAGTCCTCTGTTTCTGGTGCCTCTTTAAGATTTCCCTAAAATGGGACATGGTTCTGTCACTGAACTTGTTGCAAAGATAGCTTGTTTCAGCTTGCTCAGTGTGATACTTCTCCACAAACATTTGGACATCATTCCACTTCTGTATTATTTCCTTCTTCACCTCTATGGTGTTTCTCACTTTACCACAGGGGTACCACTAGCAAGTTTCTTTGGGCCCATTGTAGCTTATTTCACAGTCCCACAAGCACTAAACACAATGAAATAATCGTAAAATGTTTGAACGAGAGCGCAGGTTAGTGTTCGCTCAAGGATCAACAAAACCAGACTGGCTCACGGCACCTGCGTGGGGACGCGGACAGGTCCAGTACCCGGTGGTTCGAAAATAGGGGCGAGTTCGATAATAGGGACAAAGTTAGTTTGAAAAAAGCTTTCTATTTTCAAAGAGTTTGATAAGCGATACGTTCGAAATTTGAGGTTCCACTGTATGCCTTTTACTCCTCAATTTGCTCAGAACTTGCCTGATCTTGAGCTTTCCTCTTTATTCATCACATACTGTATATGATAAACTTTTTTGTCTTATTGTAGTCATTCCTTTTCTCTATATGCTGAAACAATCTACAAATACATACCCCAAACTTACCATTTTTTTTTAACACGTCAGTCGTCTCCCACCGAGACAGGGTGACCCAAAATGAAAGAAAAAACTTTCATCTTCATTCAACACTTTCACCATCACTCATACATAATCACTGTCTTTGCAGAGGCACTCAGATACGACAGCTTAGACATCCCTCCAAACTGCCAGTACCCTAAACCCCTCCTTTAAACTGCAGGCATTGTACTTCCCATTTCCAGGACTCGAGTCTGGCTAGCCAGTTTCCCTGAATCCCTTCACAAAATATTACCCTGCTCACACTCCAACAGCTCATCAGGTCCCAAAAGCCATTCGTCTCTATTCACTCCTATCATGCTCATGGACACTTGCTGGAAGTTCAAGCCTCTCCCCCACTGAACCTCCTTTAACCTCCCTCCAACCTTTTCAGGGATGGCCCCAACCCTGCCTTCCTTCCTCAATAGATTTATATGCTCTCCAAGTCATTCTACTTTGTTCCATTCTTTGTAAATGACCAAACCACCTCAACAGTCCCTATTCAACCCTCTGACTAATAGTTTTAGTAACTTCACCCCTCCTCCTAATTTCCATACTATGAATTCTCTCCATAATATTTACACCACACATTGCCCTTAGACACGACATCTCCATTGCCTCCAGCCGCCTCCTCGCTGCAGCATTTACAACCCATGCTTCACACCCATTTAAAAATGTTGGTACCTACATGGATAACATTTTTTGTATTCACAGATACCTCAACACACCACTCACCTTTTTTCCTTCAGCAGCAAGTAACTGTGTCAACTCCCATTTTGTATTTGATTCCCAATAATTTAATCCCACCCCTCTCCCCAACACCCTAACATTTACTTCTTTTACAACCCCATCTATAAATATGTTAAACAACCATGGTGACATTACACATCCCTGTCTAAGATCTACTGTTATTGAGAAGCAATCTCCCTCTCTCCTACACACCCTAACCTGAGCCTCACTATCCTCATAAAAACTCTTTAAAGCATTTAGTAACTTACTACCTATTCCATACACTTGCAACATCTGCCACATTGCTCCCCTATCCACTCTATCATATGCCTTTTCTAAATCTGTAAATGTAATGAAAACTTCCCTACCTTTATTTAAATACTGTTCACATGTATGCTTCAATGTAAACACTTGATCTACACATCTACCCATTCTGAAGCCTACTTGCTCATCTGCAATCCTTCTCTCTGTCTTACCTCTAATTTTTTTCAATGATAACTCTACCATACACTTTATCTGGTATATTCAGTAAACTTATTCCCCTATAAGTTTTACAATCTCTTTTGTCCCACTTTCCTTTATATAAAAGAATTACACACGTTCTCTGCCAGTCCCTAGGTACCTTCCCCTCTTTCATACATTTATTAAACAAAAATACCAACCACTCCATCACTGTTTCTCCCCCTGCTTTTAATATTTCTGTCATGATCCCATCAGTTCCAGCTACTTTACCCCCTTTCATTCTATGTAATGCCTCACGCACCTCCCCCACACTCACATCCTGCTCTTCTTCACTCCTAAAAGATGTTATACCTCCCTGGCCAGTGCATGAAATTACTGCTTCCCTTTCTTCATCGACATTTAAAGGTTCCTCAAAATATTTCCGCCATATACCCAGTACCTCCAGCTCCCCATCAACTAACTCCCCTACTCAGCTTTTAACTGACAAATCCATTCATTCCCTAGGCTTTCTTAACTTGTTTATTTCACTCCAAAATTTTTTCTTATTCTCAGGAAAATTTCTTGACAATGTCTCTCCCACTTTATCATTTGCTCTCCTTTTGCACTCTCACCACTCTCTTCACCTTTGTTTTGCTCTCCATATACTCTGCCCTTCTTATATCACTTCTGCTTTGTAAAAACCTCTCATAAGCTACCTCTTTCTCTTTTATTGCACCCTTTACCTTATCATTCCACCAATCACTCCTCTTTCCTCCTGCACCCACCCTCCTATAGCCTGGAGTTTACCTGGAGAGAGTTTCGGGGGTCAACGCCCCCGCGGCCCGGTCTGTGACCAGGCCTCCTGGTGGATCAGCGCCTGATCAACCAGGCTGTTGCTGCTGGCTGCACGCAAACCAACGTACGAGCCACAGCCCGGCTGATCAGGAACTGACTTTAGGTGCTTGTCCAGTGCCAGCTTGAAGACTGCCAGGGGTCTGTTGGTAATCCCCCTTATGTGTGCTGGGAGGCAGTTGAACAGTCTCGGGCCCCTGACACTTATTGTATGGTCTCTTAACGTGCTAGTGACACCCCTGCTTTTCATTGGGGGGATGGTGCATCGTCTGCCAAGTCTTTTGCTTTCGTAGTGAGTGATTTTCGTGTGCATGTTCGGTACTAGTCCCTCTACCCCACATTCTAATACTGCATTTTTAAAACTATCCCATCCCTCTTCAACCTACCACCTCACTACCTATACTTACACTAGCCCACCTTTCTGCCAGTAGTTGCTTATATCTCACCCTAACTTCCTCCTCCCTTACTTCATAAACTTTCACCTCTCTCTCTCTCTTACTGTTGCCATTTTCCTCTTGTCCCATCTACCTCTTACTCTAACTGTAGTTTCAACTAGATAATGATCCAATATATCTGTTGCCCCTCTATAACATTTACATCCTGAAGCCTACCCATCAACCTTTTATCCACTAATACATAATCTAACAAACTACTTTCATTATGTGCTATATCATATCTTGTATACATACTTATTTACCCTCTTCTTCATAAAATATGAATTACTTATTACCAAACCTCTTTCTACACATAGTTCATTTTCATTTACCCCTGGCACCCCAAATTTACCTACTACTTCCTCTACAACATTTTTACCCACTTTAGTATTGAGATCCCCAACCATGAGTACTCTCTCACTTGGGTCAAAACTCCTCATGCACTTGCTCAACATTTCCCAAAATCTCTCTCTCTCTCCTCCACACTTCTCTCTTCTACAAGTGCATAAACACTTGCTATAACCCACTTTTCACATCCAACCCTTATTTTACTCCACATAATCCTTGAATTTATAGATTTATATTCCTTCTTTTCCTGTCATAACTTATCCTTCATCATTATTGCTACTATACAGAGTATATCTTTCTTACCAATAGTAATATAATCCTCCCATATTCTTACTCAGAATTTACACCTGGATATGTAAAACCAATGAAATAATATTAGTAAGAATAAAAATTTAGAATTTTAAAATTTATTTTTAAAAAAATTGTGGAGTTGTTAATGTTCTTAAAATTAACAATACCTGAGTTAATCTGTATATGTCAGAAGACTGCTTTTACATGGATATGCACAGACTAATACGTAGCACAGCACTTCCAGTTACAATCCTCGTCTACCTTAATCAGAGACATAGTCTTCATCATATATGGTAAAGTATATACGTATTTATTTACAAGTGACCCTTTAAAGGAGGGGTTTGGGATGTTGGCTGTTTGGAGTGACATCTGAACTGTCATATCTGGGCACCTTTGCAAAGACAATGATTATGTGTGAATAATGGTGAAATTGTTTCTTTTTTGGGTTGCCCTACCTTGGTGGGAGACGGCCAACGTGTTGGAAAAAAAATGGCCCTTTGGTCTAAATACTGAAAAGAGCATTTTAAGGCTTCACTTCCTGGAGTTTACCTGGAGAGAGTTCCGGGGGTCAACGCCCCTGTGGCCCAGTCTGTGACCAGGCCTCCTGGTGGATCAGAGCCTGATCAACCAGGCTGTTGCTGCTGGCTGCACGCAAACCAACGTATGAGCCGCAGCCCGGCTGGTCAGGAACCGACTTTAGGTGCTTGTCCAGTGCCAGCTTGAAGACTGCCAGGGGTCTGTTGGTAATCCCCTTTATGTATGCTGGGAGGCAGTTGAACAGTCTCGGGCCCCTGACACTTATTGTATGGTCTCTTAACGTGCTAGTGACACCCCTGCTTTTCGTTGGGGGGATGTTGCATCGTCTGCCAAGTCTTTTGCTTTCGTAGTGAGTGATTTTCGTGTGCAAGTTCGGTAAGATAAGATAAGATTTCATTCGGATTTTTAACCCCGGAGGGTTAGCCACCCAGGATAACCCAAGAAAGTCAGTGCGTCATCGAGGACTGTCTAACTTATTTCCATTGGGGTCCTTAATCTTGTCCCCCAGGATGCGACCCACACCAGTCGACTAACACCCAGGTACCTATTTGCTGCTAGGTGAACAGGACAACAGGTGTAAGGAAACGTGTCGAAATGTTTCCACCCGCCGGGAATCGAACCCGGGCCCTCCGTGTGTGAAGCGGGAGCTTTAGCCACCAGGCCACCAGGCCACCCCGGTACTAGTCCCTCTAGAATTTTCCAGGTGTATATAATCATGTATCTCTCCCGCCTGAGTTTCAGGGAATACAGGTTTAGGAATCTCAAGCGCTCCCAGTAATTGAGGTGTTTTATCTCCGTTATGCACGCCGTGAAGGTTCTCTGTACATTTTCTAGGTCAGCAATTTCACCTGCCTTGAAAGGTGCTGTTAGTGTGCAGCAATATTCCAGCCTAGATAGAACAAGTGACCTGAAGAGTGTCATCATGGGCTTGGCCTCCCTAGTTTTGAAGGTTCTCATTATCCATCCTGTCATTTTTCTAGCAGATGCGATTGATACAATGTTATGGTCCTTGAATTTGAGATCCTCCGACATGATCACTCCCAGGTCTTTGACGCTGGTGTTTCGCTCTATTTTGTGGCCAGAATTTGTTTTGTACTCTGATGAAGATTTAATTTCCTCGTGTTTACCAGATCTGAGTAATTAAAATTTCTCATCGTTGAACTTCATATTGTTTTCTGCAGCCCACTGAAAGATTTGGTTGATGTCTGCCTGGAGCCTTACAGTGTCTGCAATGGAGGACACTGTCATGCAGATTCGGGTGTCATCTGCAAAGGAAGACACGGTGCTGTGGCTGACATCCTTGTCTATGTCGGATATGAGGATGAGGAACAAGATGGGAGCGAGTACTGTGCCTTGTGGAACAGAGCTTTTCACCGTAGCTGCCTCGGACTTTACTCTGTTGACGACTACTCTCTGTGTTCTGTTAGTGAGGAAATTATAGATCCATCCACCGACTTTTCCTGTTATTCCTTTAGCACGCATTTTGTGCACTATTACGCCATGGTCACACTTGTCGAAGGCTTTTGCAAAGTCTGTATATATTACATCTGCATTCTTTTTGTCTTCTAGTGCATTTAGGACCTTGTCGTAGTGATCCAATAGTTGAGACAGACAGGAGTGACCTGTTCTAAACCCATGTTGCCCTGGGTTGTGTAACTGATGGGTTTCTAGATCGGTGGTGATCTTGCTTCTTAGGACCCTTTCAAAGATTTTTATGATATGGGATGTTAGTGCTATTGGTCTGTAGTTCTTTGCTGTTGCTTTACTGCCCCCTTTGTGGAGTGGGGCTGTGTCTGTTGTTTTTAGTAACTGTGGGACGACCCCCGTGTCCATGCTCCCTCTCCATAGGATGGAAAAGGCTCGTGATAGGGGCTTCTTGCAGTTCTTGATGAACACGGAGTTCCATGAGTCTGGCCCTGGGGCAGAGTGCATGGGCATGTCATTTATCGCCTGTTCAAAGTCATTTGGCGTCAGGATAACATCAGATAGGCTTGTGTTAATCAAATTTTGTGGCTCTCTCATAAAAAATTCATTTTGATCTTCGACTCTGTCTGGTTAGCGGCTTGCTAAAAACTGAGTCATATTGGGACTTGAGTAGCTCACTCATTTCCTTGCTGTCATCTGTGTAGGACCCATCTTGTTTAAGTAGGGGCCCAATGCTGGACGTTGTTCTCAACTTTGATTTGGCATAGGAGAAGAAATACTTTGGGTTTCTTTCGATTTCATTTATGGCTTTTAGTTCTTCCCGCGATTCCTGACTCCTATAAGATTCCTTTAGCTTAAGTTTGATGCTTGCTATTTCTCTGACCAGTGTCTCCCTACGCATTTCAGATATATTGACCTCTTTTAGCCGCTCTGTTATTCTTTTCCGTCGCCTGTAAACGGAGCGCCTGTCTCTTTCTACTTTACATCTACTCCTCCTTTTTCTTAGAGGAATAAGCCTTGTGCATACATCGAGTGCCACCAAGTTAATCTGTTCTAGGCATAAGTTGGGGTCTGTGTTGCTTTGTATATCTTCCCAGCTTATATCAGTTAGGACTTGGTTTACTTGGTCCCACTTTATGTTTTTGTTATTGAAGTTGAATTTGGTGAATGCTCCCTTGTGACTAGTCTCATTATGTCGGTCTGGGGCTCCACGCATACATGTCTGAACCTCAATTATGTTGTGATCTGAGTATATTGTTTTTGATATGGTGACATTTCTTATCAGATCATCATTGTTAGTGAAGATGAAGTCTAGTGTATTCTCCAGTCTAGTAGGCTCTATTATTTGCTGGTTTAAATTGAATTTTGTGCAGAGATTTAAAAGCTCAGTTAATATTAAAAAAATATATATATTGAAATAAGATATTAAAATACAGCATGAGGTTTTTCTTTCTTTTATAGATATTCCGTCAGATGAATATTCCACAAGTTCGACCACCCAACTTACCAGCAGATCTTCCAGAGAGTTATGATGCAAAGATTGCTCTTATTGGTCAGTACCTTCAACCCATGTGAATACGACAATATATGCATTTCTCTTCTTCTGCCCCTGGCCTTGAGCATACAATATAAGAATCTCGTGTTATAATTGCATTAATTTGTTACATATTGTACTGTTTATTAATCAATGTTGCATATTTTTTTCCTTTTCACTAAGATTTTATTACATAATAGGGAATTCATATTCCTGTTATTAGTTTACCTTTCTTATCCAGCTGAACACTAGTATTTGAGGAAACTCATTGTTCTATCTCATGAGGATGCCCACTGCAACATTTGAAAATAGTTTTTTTATATCTCTCTTGAGGAAAAATTAATACAGAATTCTACTGTAATTTGCAGTTCTGTAAAGCACAGTATATTATTTGTGCATGAAAATCATTCATAAGCACCTGAAGGTTGTTCAGTTTAATATCTTTATTATGTGCCCCATACCAGTCCTGTGAGCAGTAGTCAAAGGATTACAGAGGTACAAGTGGGTCCAGGGACTAGGCCCCAAAGTTTTGATAGCTGAGCAAGTTACGAAGGTATTGAACTCCAGGTAGATCTGATCACAATCATGACCAAGTGATAAAGGTAATAAATCATCCACATGTAGTAGGTAGGTAGGTAGTAGGTTGGTAGACACCAACCACCCAGGGAGGTACTACCATCCTGCCAAGTGAGTGTGAAATGAAAGCCTGTAATTGTTTTACATGATGGTAGGATTACTGATGTCTTTTGTCTGTCACATAAATATGCAAGATTACAGGTATGTCTTGCTACTTCTACTTACACTTAGGTCACACTATACATACATGCACTTGTTTGTTTATACACGCTCATCTGAGTTTTCTATGAATTTTATCTTAATAGTTCTTGGTCTTATTACTTTTCTTTTTATATCCATGGGGAAGTGGAATAAGAATCTTTCCTCCGTAAGCCATGCGTGTTGTAAAAGTCAACTAAAATGCCGGGAACAATGGGCTAGTAACCCCCTTTTCCTGTAATAATTACTAAAAAGAATGAGAAGAAAATTGTCAAAGTGGGAAGTCTGAATGTGCATGGATGTTGTGCAAATGATAAGAAAGAGATGATTGTGGACGTTATGAATAAGAAGAAGCTGGATGTCCTGGCTTTAAGTGAAACAAAGCTGAAGGGGGTGGGAGAGTTTCAGTGGAGAGGAATAAATGGGATTAGGTCAGGGGTTTCAAATAGAGTTAGAGCTAAAGAAGGAGTAGCAATAATGTTGAAGGATAAGATATGGCAGGAAAAGAGGGACTATAAATGTATTAATTCAAGGATTATGTGGAGTAAAATAAAGGTTGGATGTGAAAAGTGGGTTATAGTAAGCGTATATGCACCTGGAGAAGAGAGAAGTGTAGAGGAGAGAGAGAGATTTGGGAAATGAGTGAATGCGTGGGGAGTTTTGAACCAAGTGTGAGAGTAATGGTGGTTGGGGATTTCAATGCTAAAGTGTGCAAAAATGTTGTGGAGGGAGTAGTAGGTAAATTTGGGGTGCCAGGGGTAAATGAAAATGGGGAGCATTTAATTGAGCTATGTGTAGAAAGAGGTTTCGTAATAAGTAATACATATTTTATGAAGAAGAGGATAAATAAATATACAAGGTATGATATAGCACGTAATGAAAGTAGTTTGTTAGATTGTGTATTGGTGGATAAAAGGTTGATGGGTAGGCTCCAGGATGTACACGTTTATAGAGGGGCAACTGATATATCGGATCATTATTTAGTTGTAGCTACAGTTAGAGTAAGAGGTAGATGGGAAAAGAGGAAAATGGCAACAACAAGAGGGAGGTGAAAGTGTATAAACTAAGGGAGGAGGAAGTTCGGGTGAGATATAAGCAACTATTGGCAGAAAGGTGGGCTGGTGCAAGTATGAGTAGTGGGGGGGTTGAAGAGGGTTGGAATAGTTACAAAAATACAGTATTAGAATGTGGGGCAGAAGTTTGTGGTTATAATTGGGTGGGTGCAGGAGGAAAGAGGAGTGATTGGTGGAAAGATGAAGTAACGGGTGTGATAAAAGAGAAAAAGTTAGCTTATGAGAGGTTTTTACAAAGCAGAAGTGTTATAAGAAGAGTAGAGTATATGGAGAGTAAAAGAAAGGTGAAGAGAGTGGTGAGAGAGTGTAAAACGAGAGTAGATGATAGTGGGAGAGGCACTGTCAAGAAATTTTAATGAAAATAAGAAAAAATTCTGGAGTGAGTTAAACAAGTTAAGAAAGCCTAGGGAACGAATGGATTTGTCAGTTAAAAACAGAGTAAGGGAGTTAGTAGATGGGGAGATGGAGGTTTTGGGTAGATTGTGAGAATATTTTGAGGAACTTTTAAATGTCGACGAAGAAAGGGAGGCGGTAATTTCATGCACTGGCCAGGGAGGTATACCATCTTTTAGTAGTGAAGAAGAACAGGATGTGAGTGTGGGGGAGGTGCGTGAGGCATTATATAGAATGAAAGGGGGTAAAGCAATTGGAACTGATGGGATCATGACAGAAATGTTAAAAGCAGGGGGGGATATAGTGTTGGAGTGGTTGGTATTTTTGTTTAATAAATGTATGAAAGAGGGGAAGGTACCTAGGGATTGGCAGAGAGCATGTATAGTCCCTTTATATAAAGGGAAGGGGGACAAAAGAGACTGTAAAAATTATAGAGGAATAAGTTTACTGAGTATACACATAGTACTCACTTATGTACTCCCACATCATAACTTCAACAATCACTTTGAACCTTTTATCCATTGTTGACAGGAATATAATTGAATCATTGTTTTCACAGAAAGCATTTTAGAAAATATGAATATACCTTTTGTCTTGTACAAGTTTGATTCACTTATAATTAATAATCTACTGTACAACTATGAAATAATTACTATACTACTGTACAACTATGATATAATCCTTAGTGTTAAGTAGTCTGTAAGCCAATAATGTTAATGTTAAGTTGGCCCATAATGCCTAGGCATAATAGAGGCTCTCTTTGCATTGCAACCCACTGTTGTAAATACAAAATCTCAATGTACTGTTTGCAAAAACATAAAATAAATCAATAAATAAACAGTAGGGTTTTAATTGAAAGAATTAGTTTTATTTTATTTATTTTTTTATTTTATGTCTTTGCAAACAGTACTTTGAGATTTTATATTTACAATAGTGGGTTGCAATGCAAGGAGAGCCTCTATTATGCCTAGGCATTATGGGCCAACTTTACATTATTGGCTTACAGACTACTGAACACTAAAGATTTTATCATAGTTGTACAGTATCATAGTTGTACAGTAGGACAGTAATTATTTCATAGTTGAACAGTAGATTATTAATTATAAGTGAATTAAGACAGAATGTAGGATTGCGGATGAGCAAGGAGGTTTTAGAGTGCGTAGGGGATGTATAGGTCAAGTGTTTACATTGAAGCATATATGTGAACAGTATTTAGATAAAGGTAGGGAAGTTTTTATTGCATTTATGGATTTAGAAAAGGCATATGATAGAGTGGATAGGGGAGCAATGTGGCCGATGTTGCAAGTACAGTGGACCCCCGCTTAACGATCACCTCCAAATGCGACCAATTATGTAAGTGTATTTATGTAAGTGCGTTTGTACGTGTATGTTTGGGGGTCTGAAATGGACTAATCTACTTCACAATATTCCTTATGGGAAAAAATTCGGTCAGTACTGGCACCTGAACATACTACTGGAATGAAAAAAGTTCGTTAACCGGGGGTCCACTGTATATGGAATAGGTGGTAAGTTAATAAATGCTGTAAAGAGTTTCTATGAGGATAGTGAGGCTCAGGTTAGGGTATGTAGAAGAGAGGGAGACTACTTCCCGGTAAAAGTAGGTCTTAGACAAGGATGTGTAATGTCACCATGGTTGTTTAATATATTTATAGATGGGGTTGTAAAAGAAGTAAATGCTAGGGTGTCTGGGAGAGGGGTGGGATTAAATTATGGGTAATCAAATACAAAATGGGAATTGACACAGTTGTTTTTTGCTGATGATACTGTGCTTATGGGAGATTCTAAAAAAAATTGCAAAGGTTAGTGGAAGAGTTTGGGAGTATGTGTAAAGGTAGAAAGTTGAAAGTGAACATAGAAAAGAGTAAGGTGATGAGGGTATCAAATGATTTAGGCAAAGAAAAATTGGATATCAAATTGGAGAGGAGTATGGAAGAAGTAAATGTTTTCAGATACTTAGGAGTTGACGTGTCGGCGGATGGATTTATGAAGGATGAGGTTAATCATGGAATTGATGAGGGATAAAAAGGCAAGTGGTACGTTGAGGTATATGTGGAGACAAAAAACATTATCTAAGATAAGATAAGATAAGATTTCGTTCGGATTTTTAACCCCAGAGGGTTAGCCACCCAGGATAACCCAAGAAAGTCAGTGCGTCATCGAGGACTGTCTAACTTATTTCCATTGGGGTCCTCAATCTTGTGCCCCAGGATGCGACCCACACCAGTTGACTAACACCCAGGTACCTATTTGCTGCTAGGTGAACAGGACAACAGGTGTAAGGAAACGTGTCGGAATGTTTCCACTCACCGGGAATCGAACCTGGGCCCTCCGTGTGTGAAGCGGGAGCTTTAGCCACTGTGCCACCCCTATGGAGGCAAAGAAGGGAATGTATGAAGGTATAGTAGTACCAACACTCTTATATGGGTGTGAAGCTTGGCTTGTGAATACAGCAGCAAGGAGGCGATTGGAGGCAGTAGATATGTCCTGTCTTAGGGCAATGTGTGGTGTAAATATTATGCAGAAAATTCGGAGTGTGGAAATTAGGAGAAGGTGTGGAGTTCATAAAAGTATTAGTCAGAGGGCTGAAGAGGGGTTGTTGAGGTGGTATGGTCATTTAGAGAGAATGGATCAAAGTAGAATGACATGGAGAGCGTATAAATCTGTAGGGGAAGGAAGGCGGGGTAGGGGTCGTCCTCGAAAAGGTTGGAAGGAAGGGGTAAGGGAGGTTTTGTGGGTGAGGGGCTTGGACTTCCAGCAGGCGTGCGTGAGCGTGTTCAATACGAGTGAATGGAGACGAATGGTATTTGGGACCTGACGATCTGTTGGAGTGTGAGCAGGGTAATATTTAGTGAAGGGATTCAGGGAAACCAGTTATTTTTATATAACCGGACTTGAGTCCTGGAAATGGGAAGTACAATGCCTACACTCTAAAGGAGGGGTTTGGGATATTGGCAGTTTGGAGGGATATGTTGTGTATCTTTATATGTATATGCTTCTAAACTGTTGTGTTCTGAGCACCTCTGCAAAAACAGTGATTATGTGTGAGTGAGGTGAATGTGTTAAATAATGATGATGAAAGTATTTTCTTTTTGGGGATTTTCTTTCTTTTTGGGTCACCCTGCCTCGGTGGGAGATGGCCGACTTGTTAAAAAAAAAAAAAAAAGTCATACATGGTTACAATCATGAACAAAATACAAAGTAATAAGCAATTCACACGTCCACACCCAGTCACAACTGTAATGAGTTACTACCTGAAGGGAAGTGTTCAATTTTATACTTTAGAATCAACACTATACAGTATATACAATAATATTAATATAAAAAATAATGAATAACTTAACTGTATTGATCTGCTATTTATTATAAAAAAATGCACACTAAAATTTTCATTGTAGGGTGTGGACCTGCCTCGATATCTTGTGCAACATTTTTGGGACGACTTGGCTATCACAACATTGATGTCTTTGAGAAGAAAGATTATGTTGGAGGCTTGAGTTCTTCAGAAATTCCACAGTACCGACTCCCCTTTGAAGTTGTTAATTTCGAAGTGGATCTCATGAAGGATCTTGGTGTTAAAGTACATCACGGCCGTCAGCTCTCTCTCTCGGATATAACAATTAAGGTACTGTAAATATGATGCATTTTATTATACTTAGTCTAAAGGTAATCATAAAGCCATGCTAGATTCAATTCAACTAAATACATGTAGAAAATATTTAGTTGAATTGACATTTTTCAGTACCTGTATGTCTATACAAGTGTTCCTATTCTTCTCTCAACGAACTGGCCATATCCCACCGAGGCAGGGTGGCCCAAAAAGAGAAAAAAGTTTCTCTTTTTAACTTTAGTAATGTATACAGGAGAAGGGGTTATGAGCCCCCTTTCTCCCGGCATTTTAGTTGCTTCTTACAACGTGCATGGCTCATGGAGGAAGAATCCTGTTCCATTTCCCCATGGAGATAAGAAAAAATAAACAAGAACAAGAACTAGTAAGAAACTAGAAGAAAACCCAGAGGGGTGTGTATGTATATATATATGCTTGTACATGCATGTGCAGTGTGACCTAAATGTAAGGAGAAGTAGCAAGACGTACCTGAAATCTTGTATGTTCATGAGACAGGAAAATACACCAGCAATCCTACCACCGTGTAAAACAATTACAGTCTTCGTTTTACTCTCACTTGGCCGGACGGTAATACTTGACTGGGCGGTTGCTGTCTACCAACCTACTACCTAGAAGTGTTCTATTATTGTGTTTTTATAATCAGTAAAAAAAAGCACTAAACCTGCATGGGTCATACAGTGCTACATGGTGGAGGGGTGCTGATATGAGGGATGGGCAGAGGTGCAAAAGATTAAAGTCAAAATTAGTATAAGTTAGTTTGAGCTTTGTGCTCCCATCTGCAATAGAACTTTTACTTTTTTATTTCCCCCAAGACCCTAACTGAAGGATGTAACCTGTAGAATTTTACTGCACATTATAGTCATTAATTATAATGAAACCTCTATGCTCAGTATCTTATTTTTACTTAATTATGGAGAGATGTTATTTTTCACATAAAATTTCAGGGCTTGCAGCAAGATGGTTATGAGGCAATATTCATTGGGATTGGTCTTCCTGAGCCTAAAAAGATTAGTATATTTGCTGATCTGAACAATGAGATGGGTTTCTACACCAGTAAAGATTTCTTGCCTATGGTAACAGCAGCTAGTAAACCAGGTGAGCTGTTTATTGTATATACGTACGTACTCTACTATAAATTATTGTGTGGTATTGCTCTATACATATTTTACTAGTTGAAAATTGCAATAGTGTTCATGAAAACATCAAATGTCTTGTTTGAGGGCTACCACAGAACAGTGGTACCTGAAATGGTAAAGTACCTTAATGGTAAAGTGCTCAACTCACAACTGAAGAAATCTTGGTTTGAGAGAGTCGTATGGGCATATTTCCTACACATGTCGACCCTGTTCATCTACAGTAGGTAGATATCTGAATGTTGACTAGTGTGGGCCACATCCTGGGGATTTGTAGTGTATCTTAAATCAGGCTGAGCTTTAAACTAAACTGAAGTCAAAGAAAATTGTTACATATGCCAAATTCATGGTACCCTCCATAGTATCGCAATATTTTACAGGTTAATTGTATTATGTATTTCTTAGGCATCATATTAGGCATAGTATTAAGATAAAGATTTATTAACCCTTTCAGGGTCCGTCCCGTAGATCTACGGCTTTACGTTCAGGGTCCAAACCGTAGATCTACGCCATGAGCTCAGCTCACTCTGATAAACTGTGAGTGGTACATTTGGGCCTAGATATGAGAGAATACATCTATGTGGTATGTGTGCACCACATAAAACAGATCCTGCAGCACACTGTGTATAATGAGAGAAAAAAAATGAAATCATGATTTTTCGATTAAAACAGCAACTTTGCAGTGTTTTTTCGTATGTTTTTTTAGTTGTATTTGCGATTTCTTGGTCTCATTTGATAGAATGGAAGACATATTACAGAAATAGAGATGATTTTGATTGGTTTTAGCATTGGAAATGGCTTGAAACTGAGCTCAAAGTAGCGGAAATGTTAAATTTTTGCCGATATTCAAGAGTAAACAAACGACCTCACACGTCTAATACACGTCAGCTGGTGGGTCTAATATACATTCACAAATATGGTGATGATATTTATACAATTATTACAGTATTGCATAACAGTAATAAAAATTCATTATGTGAATAAAAAATCAAAATCTAATTTATTTGTAAAGCCTCAAAACATAACTAATGAACAGAGGAAATGTTAGTTTAGTGCCAGGAATGCCTACATTGTTCATTCTGGACCCTATTTTGAAATTGGAATATTTTGAACTTTGTGTTAAATTGGCCAAATTAACAATTTCCGATCACTTTATTTTGTAGTTGAAACAGTTGACTTGGCGATTTCTTGTGCTCAATCGATAGAATAGAAGTAATACTAGTGAAATAGCTAAGAATTTGGTTGATTGGAATAATGTAATTGGCCTAAAATGGGAGTCAAAGTCGGGAAAATCGCCGATTCGTAAATATCGCTGACACATCAAAATTCGCGAGAGCATAATTTCATCAATTTTCCACCAAATTTCGTACTTTTTGTTTTATTACCTTCACAAAAAGATTCTCTACAATTTCATAAGAAAAAATAACAAATTTTTTTTTTGAAAATTCTTGGACACTGGTGCGTGACTCCAGATTTGGGCCTTGGACCCTGAAAGGGTTAAAAATTAAACCACTCTTATCCTGTCTAGACTTAAGTAGTTATTATATACTAGGATAAGTGACTGAAATGCCCCGGCTTGATATTGGCTTTCTTTGTGCTTAACAAATCAAAATTGTAAATACACATTGTAACCTTGCAATGAAATAAAATCTTTATCTTTTATCATGTACATATTTTACCTCATTTTAAAGGTAATGTAAATTAACTTAATATATTACCTTGACAGGGATGTGCAGTTGTAAGTCTCAGCTGCCATCCATTAAGGGTGTGGTGCTTGTCCTGGGTGCTGGAGACACTGCCTTTGATTGTGCCACATCTGCTCTTCGCTGTGGGGCAAAACGTGTCTTCGTTGTCTTCAGAAAAGGCTTCACAAATATTCGGGCTGTTCCTGAAGAGGTACTGTATATAGTAAAATATTTGCTTTCTTTGCTGAATAAATATACTGTATATCTTTATCCAGTGATGGTGACAAATCTCACCTATACCATGAGCAATAATGAACTAAGAAAATATTTTATATAAATTTATGTTGTCAACTTTCTTTTTTATATAAAATAATAATTAATATAGCTCTACTAATACAGTAGAATGAGTGATAGAAATTTCTGGTATGGGCTGCAATTTAATATTTCTACATTCATCCATATAAGCCTCACATTGCAAAAGCACTCTAGTTATGTATCCAGTTTTGCCAAATAAAAGAAAAATTATGCCTATCAGTACTGTTTATTAGGTTATATTAATGTACGTATCCCTATAGGCACTTTTCATAGCATTTTATTTGCATAAATTCATAAGTGCAGTCTGCAGTTGATGGCTTTTCAAGGGATGAATTATGGCGTTATTAATTGTAGCGGTATTGTCCAAGAACATGTCTTTTAATTTGTCACTATAGTGTTTCATGGACTCGTAGGAGTTACCCAAGAGATGATCATGCATTCTGCTGCTCATATGCTCACTCATATACATGTATTATATACTGGTACCTCTTTTAGAAAAGTGTGACTGATTGTTCAGCAACTCAGACATATTAACCCTTCAGTATTTTCCTTAATCATCTATCCCTGAGGCCCAATTGAGGATCCCAGCAGAGATAAGCTTCACAGAATAATTTTCTTGGGTTGTCCTGCATTATTAACCCTCTAGGGTGATTGCTTAGAAAAAACTCATCTTCTTCACCTTGTATTCCTGCTCTGTAATTTACATATTTATTAATGTTAGCAATTATTATTTTTCACCCTAGATGGACTTAGCACGTGAAGAAATGTGCGAGTTCTTGCCTTTCTTGTCACCTCGCAAAGTGATTATGAAGAATGGCAGAGTTTCAGCCATGGAGTTCGTGCGCACAGAGCAAGCACAAGATGGATCCTGGATTGAAGATGAAGACCAGACATTCAAATTAAAGTGTGACTACATAATCTCAGCATTTGGTTCTGGTCTTTCAAATACAGACAGTAAGTTATTATTCTCCATGGGGAAGTGGAGAAGACTGCTTCCTCCATAAGCCATGCATGTCGTAAGAGGTGACTAAAATGCTGGGAGCAAGAGGCTAGGACCCCCTTCTGTATAAATTACTATGTGTAAAAGGAAGAAAAACTTTTAATTATTAAGTGTATTTTCTTTTTTGGGTCGCCCTGCCTTGGTCTATTACAGTATTCCTTTTGTATTTCTGATTATTTACAACTCCTCCTTATTATATCATAATACAGTAATGAAATGCACTGAAACCATAAGGGTCAATTAGTTCTGCACAATAGAGAGAAAAAAAAGAAGAAAAGCCACAGTTAATGTAGAAAATTGGTGTCATTAAGATTAAGATGTTTATTCTGACAAATTACATGGTTGTACAGAGGAATATAATAGTTGGGTGTACATACCAAAAGCCCTTTTGTATGCAGAGCATTTTGGGCAAGCTTAGATTAACTTAAGATTAGGAAGGCAATAATACATAGTTCATATGGTCATTAAATGTGTTACAGTGAGTACAGGAGAACTGAATATTCTATCAGGTAATGCTATATGGTTTTGATAAGTCTAGTAGAGACTTATTACACTATTGAATTAGTTAATAAAGATTACAGTATGACAATGTAACAATTTAAAACAATTTACAATATGATGTATTACAATTTAGAACTATTTAAACAATGAAATTTGGTATTACAATGGAACAGTTTACATTATGATGTACTGTATTACAATCTAGTACTATTTAAAACAATGAACAACAAACATCATTTAAGAAATATACTGAATTAGCATTATAGGTGGAACAGTCAGAAAGGAAGGCACAACTATTCTTCAATTTTAGGTCTTCATATAGTATGAGACAATTTTTTTTATGATACTGTTGTACATTAAAGAGAAAGTAACCAATAATAATCATCTCTGCAAAATAATGTGTAATAAAAATGTACTTTTCACAGAAGGATTACAGTTTGAGATTATTTTCATCCAGGGTACTGCACAAATATTACTCTGTAAATATTTGGTACTTTCAGCTTCAAATTTTGTGCAATTTTAAAAGTATCGACGAAATTAACAAAGACACTTAGGCAACATCCTAGGTAGTAGGCTGGTAGACAGCAACTGCCCAGGGAGGTACTACCATCTTGCCAAGTGAGTGTAAAACGAAAGCCTGTAATTGTTTTACATGATGGTAGGATTGCTGGTGTCCATTTTTCTGTCTCTTGAACATGCAAGGTTTCAGGTACATCTTGCTACTTCTACTTACACTTAGGTCACACTACACATACATGTTTTTTTTCTTTTTTTTCTTTCTTTCTTTTTAACAAGTCAGCCGTCTCCCACTGAGGCAGGGTGACCCAAAAAAGAAAGAAAATCCCCAAAAAGAAAATACTTTCATCATCATTCAACACTTTCACCACACTCACACATTATCAATGTTTTTGCAGAGGTGCTCAGAATACAACAATTTAGAAGCATATACGTATAAAGATACACAACATATCCCTCCAAACTGCCAATGTCCCAAACCCCTCCTTTAAAGTGCAGGCATTGTACTTCCCATTTCCAGGACTCAAGTCCGACTATATGAAAATAACCGGTTTCCCTGAATCCCTTCACTAAATATTACCCTGCTCACACTCCAACAGATCGTCAGGTCCCAAGTACCATTCGTCTCCATTCACTCCTATGTAACACACTCACGCACGCTTGCTGGAAGTCCAAGCCCCTCGCCCACAAAACCTCCTTTACCCCCTCTCTCCAACCCTTTCGAGGACGACCCCTACCCCGCCTTCCTTCCCCTATAGATTTATACGCTTTCCATGTCATTCTACTTTGATCCATTCTCTCTAAATGACCAAACCACCTCAACCCCTCTTCTGCCCTCTGACTAATACTTTTATTAACTCCACACCTTTTCCTAATTTCCACACTCCGAATTTTCTGCATAATATTTACACCACACATTGCCCTTAGACAGGACATCTCCACTGCCTCCAACCATCTCCTCGCTGCTGCATTTACCACCCAAGCTTCACATCCATATAAGAGTGTTGGTACTACTATACTTTCATACATTCCCTTCTTTGCCTCCATAGATAACGTTTTTTGACTCCACATATACCTCAACGCACCACTCACCTTTTTTCCCTCATCAATTCTATGATTAACCTCATCCTTCATAAATCCATCCGCCGACACGTCAACTCCCAAGTACATGTATCTGAAAACATTCACTTCTTCCATACTCCTCCCCAATTTGATATCCAATTTTTCTTTATCTAAATCATTTGATACCCTCATCACCTTACTCTTTTCTATGTTCACTTTCAACTTTCTACCTTTACACACATTCCCAAACTCATCCACTAACCTTTGCAATTTTTCTTTAGAATCTCCCATATGCACAGTATCATCAGCAAAAAGTAACTGTGTCAATTCCCATTTTGAATTTGATTCCCCATTTTAATCCCACCCCTCTCCCGAACCCTAGCATTTACTTCTTTTACAACCCCATCTATAAATATATTAAACAACCATGGTGACATTACACATCCCTGTCTAAGACCTACTTTTACCAGGAAGTAGTCTCCCTCTCTTTTACACACCCTAACCTGAGCTTCACTATCCTCATAAAAACTCTTTACAGCATTTAGTAACTTACCACCTATTCCATATACTTGCAACATCGGCCACATTGCTCCTCTATCCACCCTATCATATGCCTTTTCTAAATCCATAAATGCAATAAAAACTTCCCTACCTTTATCTAAATACTATTCACATATATGCTTCAATGTAAACACTTGATCTATGCATCTCCTACCCACTCTGAAACCTCCTTGCTCATCTGCAATCCTACAATCTGTCTTACCTCTAATTCTTTCAGTTATAACCCTACCGTACACTTTTCCTGGTATACTCCGTGAACATACATGTACAAGCATATATATACACACCCCTCTGGGTTTTCTTCTATTTTCTTACTAGTTCTTGTTCTTGCTTATTTCCACTTATCTCCATGGGGAAGTGGAAAAGAATTCTTCCTCCGTAAGCTGTGCGTGTTGTAAGAGGCGACTAAAATGCCGGGAGCAAGGGGCTAGTAACCCCTTCTCCTGTATATATTACTAGATGTAAAAGGAGAAACTTTCATTTTTTCTTTTGGGCCACCCCGCCTCGGTGGGACATGGCTGGTGCATTGAAAGAAAGAAGAAGACTTGTACAAAATATGGGAATCTTTATTAAGGAAACATTCTGCCACACAGTGGCTTCATCAGTCCAGTACAAAACGAAAGGGGTAAGGAGAGTTTGAGGTAATCAGTCTCTCAGCCTGGAATTGATGTGTTCAGTCCATCACTTTCTACAAAAGTACAGCATATGGCCAGAGAAGTGGCTTATATACTGTAGTCAGGTGAGTCGAAGCAGGAGGAGGCAGGATCACAGTGGAACCATCCACTAGTGTAAGTAGGTCTTTGTTCAAAAGTTGGACAAGTATTGAAGAATTCCTTGTATCAAGATCCCACGATGTTGCAGTGTCTGACAGATGTGATAAATGTTTTTGAAAACTGACAACTTGTTGGTTTTCAAAACCGACAAGCTTTGCTTTTCAATTTGAGTATCATGCACCAAGTTGTGCTTTCTAGTTTGAGTATCATTCACCAATGCAAAAGAAAATGGACACCTGACTAAATGAAGAATGATTGAAATATGAATTTTACGTTTTTTTAATTACAGTGATAGCTCGAGTTTCAAACAGTTCCCAACTCGAACAATTTTGTAAGTGTATTTTTGGGGGGTCTGAAACTAACTAATCTAATTTACATTATTCCTTATGGGAACAAATTCATTCAGTAACGGCACTCGAACAGCCTTCTGGAATGAATTAAGTTTGTAACTCGAGGTACCACTGTATTGTCTAGTCATATGGTATGTGTGTGTGCAGTAAGCTTGTATACTTTTTGTAAACATTCATCAAGAATGAGTAAAAGTAGCTTGGATTAAATGCAGTGTTATCATCCCAGTCCACATCTCAAGCTCAACATATTTTTCACTTACCAAACCATTCTTCCAATTCCTATAATAATAATAATAATAATAATTTTTATTTTTATTTTTATTTGGACATGATACATAGTTGTACAAGTTATTATAGTGGTTGGATGTACACCTACCACCCGACTTATGACTGAGTTCAGTTCCGAGAAACTGGTCGTAAGTCGAACTTTACTACTGAATATCAACATCACATTTTTGTAATGACTTTATTTTATTGTTTTATTTTGGTATTTCATGTTTTACTTTACTTTTTATGCTGTTAGTACTGTATTTTATACTGTAAGGTTTAGGATAAACACTGTGTACAACACAAATAGTTGTTTATTTCCCAGAAATTTGGCAAAAAAAACACGGTTGTAAGTCGAGTGGTCGTAAGTCGAACAGGTCGTAAGTCGGATGGTAGGTGTACATGCCAAAAGCCCCTTGTATGCAGAGCACTATGGGCAGGTTTAAAATTAACTTTAGGATTAACTAAGCAATGATATATTCAGTGGTAAAAATTATAGTAAACAAATTACAACATGAAGTACAAATGAGTATTTAAAAAAGAAGCATTGTAGTTGTACAAATTTGTAGCATAACAATGTATAATATAACAAAACGATCAGTATACTATATGAGGTCATACAATTTATTAATCCGATCAAATCGAATAAAATCATATGGTCATTAGATGAGTTACTGTGTATTGAAGAGAATGGATTATTCTATTAGGTAATGTAATTAAAAAGCATAGTTTGATAGGGTCACAGGTTATACGTTTACGAGATACAGTTATTCAGTATTTATTTAGTTGTGGGCGAGTAAGTGGTTTTTAAGGAGAGTCTTGAATTGATAAACAGACAGCGTTTCTTTTATATTCACAGGTAATGAATTCCAGATTTTTGGGCCTTTTATGTGCATAGAGTTTTTACATAGTGTGAGATGGACACTGGGAACATCAAAGAGGGATCTGTGCCTTGTGTTATGGTCATGTGTTCTGTTGAGGTTGGTAAGAAGTTTTAGGGGAGGGTTTATATCCGAGTTTAGTGTTCTATGTATGTAGTAGGCACAATAATAAGTATGGATGTTTTGCACGGTGAGTAAGTTTAGAGTTTTGAATATTGGTGGAGTATACTGCCTGGAGTGGGAATTTATCATTCTGACTGCAGCCTTTTGTTGGGTAATTAATGGTCTGAGATGATTTATTGTTGTTGAGCCCCATGCACAGATTCCATAGGTGAGATAGGGGTAAATGAGTGAGTGATATAAGGCCAGGAGAGCTGATTGTGGAACATAGTACTGTATCTTTGATAGTATGCCTATGGTCTTGGAGATTTTCTTGGAAATTTGTTGTACATGTGTTTGAAATTTGAGTCTATTATCAATTTGGATTCCTAAGAATTTTCCCTCTGTGAGCTTTGTGATAGGTGATCCGTTTATCAGTATGTTAAGAGGAACATCTGTAGTTCTGTTCCTAAACTGAATGAAGTAGGTTTTGTCAATATTGAGAGTAAGCTTGTTGATCATCCATCATCCAGGTAGATATTTTCTGTAATTCGGTATTTACAGTATTGGCTAGTATGACTGGCCTTGGGTGAGAGCTATAGTTAATGGAAGATGTTTGCTATTCACTACGACTGAGTCACAGTTGTTGTTGGTCTAAGTGGTTTTGGAAATTGTATATGACATCAGTAAGTTGTAAGTCGATTCTTTCTCTTTCACTCTTGGTGTTGATGTTCAGTTGTGCAACTTGATCTTTGAGGAGGTCGATGGATTCCTCAGACTTGGTGTGGGTGTTGCTGAGTTGGTCAAGTGCATTTTGTTTATTTTCTAGAGTTGTAATTTTTGTTGGTTTTTAAGTCTTTAATTTCCTGGATTAACATATAATTGGATTTCTTAAGCTCTTCCATTTCCTGGGTTAACATGTTGATTTTTTGACTTTGCATCTTGATTTGCAGCTATTTCAGGGTCATTAAGAAAGGGTCAACATTATAAGAGTTTTCTTTATTTGTTACATCATTAATGTTTCTGTTATCATGTTTCTCTGTCAAATTTTAGTCTGCCTTTCTTAGTAACTGCTACCTAATGTTGTCAATTTGTTATATTACTTACCCACAGTTCAGTCAGCTCTAGCACCAGTTAGGCTGAACCGATGGGGTCAGCCAGAGGTGGATGTACACACTATGAGCACCAGTGAAGCTGGTGTCTTCTGTGGAGGTGATGTTGCTGGTGTTGCAGAAACCACTGTGGAAAGTGTCAATGATGGCAAAACAGCTGCTTGGAATATTCATAAATATCTGCAGGTACACAACATTTTATTGCTTGCTTTTATTATTCCAGATAAAGCCCTTAAAGCCATAGAAAATCAAATTATACAGTTATTGAGCCTGAGAACAAAAATATTGTCAATTGTAATAATTGATGCATTTAAATAGTATTGCAATAGTATGTGTTCCACATCCTTGCAAATTTTAATAATTAAGATATATTAACAACTGCCATATCCAAGATTTTTTGATTAAGAAAGCGTCAGTGACTTCTACATTCTATTCAAATTTCACTTGGTACTTCCATGGTATATGTGGCTCACTTATTGGTAGTTAAGGTATGATGAAATAGGAATATTGAATTATGGCACATATGCCCTACAAAATACAAATACAAATTTTTATTTCATTATCCAGTACAAAAGATTGCCACTACTTCTACTATACAGTGCATTCCAGGCAGACTAATCCTAATTCTTAAAGACTACTTAAGAATTAGATAGCGACTATTAAGAGTTCTTATGCAGTTAACTACATTTGTATGTAGAATAATACGATTTCAAGAGTATGGCTTATTATTTCAAACTGACTGAGTAGAGATGGTGAAGATACAAGAAGTTGCATAGTTACAGTAGAAATATAATAAAACAAGATGTGTAACTTACTTTAGGTAGTAGGTTGGTAGACAGCAGCCACCCAGTGAGGTACTACTGTCCTGCCAAGTGAGTGTAAAATGGAAGGCTGTAATTGTTTTACATGATGGTAGGTTGCTGGTGTCTTTTTTCTGTCTCATAACCATGCAAGATTTCAGGTATATCTTGCTACTTCTACTTGCACTTAGGTCACACTACACTTGTATGTACAAGCATATTTATACACACCCCTCTGGGTTTTCTTCTATTTTCTTCCTAGTTCTTGTTCTTGTTTATTTCCTCTTATCTCTATGGGGAGGTGGAACAGAATTCTTCCTCCGTAAGCCATGCGTGTCATAAGAGGTGACTAAAATACCAGGAGCAAGGAGCTAGTAACCCCTTCTTCTGTATACATTACTAAAGTTGAAAAAAGAAACTTTTTTTTTTTTTTTTTTTTTTTTGGGGGGGGGGGGGGGGCACCTTGCCATGGTGGGATATGGCCGGTTTGTTGATAGAAAGAAGAAGAGTGTAACTTACTCATTAACCCCCCTGGCTGGTTTGGAAAAAACTATCATTGCTCTTGGCATCATAAAACCTGACAAATCCCTGATCACAATTTGATTTCTACCCACTGTGGTTCCATATGTGTATAGTATATAGTGCATTACTATACTGTAGTACATTAATGCAGCTGTATTCAACAGTCTCTCCATGGCCTATTTGTTCCTGAGATGCCACAACTGCCAAAGTTCTACACTCCTATCGATGATGTGGACATCTCGATTACGATATGTGGTATAAAGTAAGTACATTTTTTCAATATTTATTAATATTTGACTTTGCCTAGGTAATAGGTTGGTAGACAACAACCACCCAGGAAGGTACTACCATCCTGTGGTAGTCGGTTGGTAGACAGCAACCACCTAGGAAATACAACCGTCTTGCCAAGTGAGTGTGAAACGGAAACTTGTACGTGTACTTGTTTTACGTGATGGTAGGATTGCTGGTGTCTTTTTTGTCTCAATAAACATGCAAGGTTTCAGGTATATCTTGCTACTTCTAGTTACATTTAGGTCACACTACATATGCCTGTACAAGCATATATATACACACCCCTCTGGGTTTCTTCTATTTTCTTTCTAGTTCTTGTTCTTGTTTATTTCCTCTTATCTCCATGGGGAAGTGGAACAGAATTCTTCCTCCGTAAGCCATGCGTGTTATAAGAGGCGACTAAAATGCCAGGAGCAAGGGGCTAGTAACTCCTTCTCCTGTACAAATTACTAAATTTAAAAAGAAAAACTATCACTTTTCTTTTTGGGCCATCCTGCCTTGGTGGGATATGGCCGGTTTGTTGAAAAAAAATATATATACATGTATACTATATACACACACACACACACACAAACCCCTCTGGGTTTTCTTCTATTTTCTTCTTAGTTCTTGTTCTTGTGTATTTCCACTCATCTCCATGGGAAGTAGAACAGAATTCTTCTTCCATGGGAGTGGGAGTGATCATGTTGGAGGATCTCACCTTCAAGGACCATAACATTGTATCAATCGCATCTGCTAGAAAAATGACAGGATGGATAATGAGAACCTTCAAAACTAGGGAGGCCAAGCCCATGATGACACTCTTCAGGTCACTTGTTCTATCTAGGCTGGAATATTGCTGCACACTAACAGCACCTTTCAAGGCAGGTGAAATTGCTGACCTAGAAAATGTACAGAGAACCTTCACAGCGCGCATAACGGAGATAAAACACCTCAATTACTGGGAGCGCTTGAGGTTCCTAAACCTGTATTCCCTGGAATGCAGGCGGGAGAGATACATGATTATATACACCTGGAAAATCCTAGAGGGACTAGTACCGAACTTGCTCACGAAAATCACTCACTACGAAAGTAAAAGACTTGGCAGATGATGCAACATCCCCCCAATGAAAAGCAGGGGTGTCACTAGCACGTTAAGAGACTATACAATAAGTGTCAGGGGCCCGAGACTGTTCAACTGCCTCCCAGCATACATAAGGGGGATTACCAACAGACCCCTGGCAGTCTTCAAGCTGGCACTGGACAAGCACCTAAAGTCGGTTCCTGACAAGCCGGGCTGTGGCTCGTACGTTGGTTTGCGTGCAGCCAGCAGTAACAGCCTGGTTGATCAGGCTCTGATCCACCAGGAGGCCTGGTCACAGACCGGGCCGCGGGGGCATTGACCTCCGGAACTCTCTCCAGGTAAACTCCAGGTATACGTGTCATAAAAGGCGACTAAAATGCTGGGAGCAAGGGGCTAGTAACCCCTTCTCCTGTATAAATTACTTAATGTAAAAGGAGAAATTTTCGTTTATCTTTTTAAGTCGCCCTTCCTCAGTGGGATGTGGCCGGTTTGTTAAAAAAAAAAATTGACTTTGCAAAACGGTTGTAGCTTCTGCATACCAAGTTAGTACAGTAAACTCTCCATATAACAAACCCCTGTATTGCGAACTTTGGAAATACTGAAGCAATTTTTTTTTTCTCTCCACCATTATCAAACACCCACTTCCCTCCAATTAGTCCATTATATGGAGGGTTTACTACATGTTATATACTGAAATATTTTCCCATGCTTTATGATAGACATCTTTGCAGCATAGTTAAAAATGTATAAGCATTTTAAGTGAAATTTAAAAAATAAAAATAAGTTCATGTCATATAGTATAAAATTAAATGATCAAATGAGGAACAAGAAGTCAAAGGATGATACATTATTATGTTTATAAGTACAAATTGGAGAGGAGGAGTATGAAAGAAGTGAATGTTTTCAGATATTATTTGGGAGTTGACATGTCAGCAGATGGATGTATGAGGGATGAGGTTAACCATAAAATTGATGAAGGAAAAAAGGTGAGTGGTGCATTGAGGTATATGTGGAGACAAAAAACATTATCTATGGAGGCAAAGAAGGGAATGTATGAAAGTATTGTGGTACCAACACTCTTATATGGATGTGAAGCTTGGGTTGTAAATGCTGCAGCGAGGAGGTGGTTGGAGGCTGTGGAGATGTCCTGTCTAAGGGCAATGTGTGGTGTAAATATTATGCAGAAAATTTGGAGTATGGAAATTAGGAGAAGGTGTGGAGTTAATAAAAGTATTAGTCAGAGGGCTGAAGAGGGGTTGTTGAGGTGGTTTGGTCATTTAGAGAGAATGGATCAAAGTACATAGAATGATATGGAGAGCGTATAAATCTGTAGGGAAAGGAAGGCGAGGTAGGGTCAACCTTGAAAAGGTTGGAGGGAGAGGGTAAAGGAGGTTTTATGGGCGAGGGGCTTGGACTTCCAGCAAGCATGCATGAGCGTATTAGATAGGAGTGAATGGAGATGAATGGTATTTGGGACCTGACGAGCTGTTGGAGTGTGAGCAGGGTAATATTTAGTGAAGGGATTCAGGGAAACCGGCTGTTTTTATATAGCCGGACTTGAGTACTGGAAATTGAAAGTACAATGCCTGCACTTTAACCCTTTGACTGTTTTCGACGTATAAATACGTCTTACGAGCCAATGTTTCTGACGTATATATACTCAATAATTCTAGCGGCTTCAAATCAAGCGGGAGAAAGCTGGTAGGCCCACATGTGAGAGAATGGGTCTGTGTGGTCAGTGTGCACCACATAAAAAAAATCCTGCAGCACACATATTGCGTAATGAGAAAAAAAAAACTGATCGTTTTTTTGGAATGAAACGCCGACTTTGAGGTGTATTTTCGTATAGTATTTATCGTTGTATTCGCGTTTTCATGGTCTTAGGTGATAAAATGGAAAACATATTACAGAAATAGAGATGATTTTCATTACTTTGACGATGAAAACGACCTTGAAACTGAACTCAAAGTAGCAGAAATGTTCGATTTTTACCAATGTTCAGGAGTAAATAAATCACACCACACGTCCAATACACGTCAACTGGGGAGTCTAATATTCTTTCACTAGTGCACTGATATTATTTATACCATTTTTACAATAATGCAGTAGTCTGCATAACAGTAAATTTTGTATTTTTTTTGTATGAATAAAAAATCAAAATAGAAAGCAATAATAATATAAGAGGGGCCTAGAGATGTGACTAATGAACAGAGCTTATGTTATTTTAGTGCCACGAATGTCTACCTTGTTTATTCTGGACCCTATTTTGAAATTGGCATCTTTTTTAGTTTGTGTGAAATTGGCCAAATTGCCAATTTCTGACCACCATATTGGGTAGTCCAAATTAGTAAATGGGAGGTTTCTTGTACTCAGCTGATAGATAGAATGGAGTTCTAAAGAAATAGCTATGAGTTTGGTCAACTGGAACAATGGAATTGGCTGAAAATAGGGCTCAAAGTCGGCGAAATCGCCGATAAGCATATGTCGCCGAGACCGCTAACTTCACGGGAGCATAATTCCATGAGTTTTCGACCAAATTTCGAACTTTTGGTGTCATTACCATCGGGAAAAGATTCTCTATCATTTCATAAGAAAAAATAATTTTTTTTTTTTCAAAAATTGAGCGACATAGAATGACAGTTTCAGAAAGGGGCCTGAAACAGTCAAAGGGTTAAAGGAGGGGTTTGGGATATTGGCAGTTTGGAGGGATATGTTGTGTATCTTTATACGTATATTCTTCTATACTTTTGTGTTCTGTGCACCTCTGCAAAAACAGTGATTATGTATGAGTGAGGTGAAGGTGTTGAATGACGATGAAAGTACTATTTTCTTTTTGGGTCACCCTGCCTCAGTGGGAGACAGCCAACTTGTTAAAAAAAAAAATACAAAATGGAGTGCTCATGTGGCTACAAGAAAAATCACTGTAAGAATACAGTGCATGTAAGATAAGGGAAGCTAAGGCATTAGAAGCTTGCAGGTAATGTTAGCAAGGTGATATTTGGTTCAATTTAAATATAGAAGCATTGCACTGTTTGGGCATTGTTTATTGAACCACATGCTGTGTAAAAACAAAGTATTAGTTCCTCAACTCAGAGATTAATAACTATGTATTTTATCATAAAATTAACATTCAAGGAAAACCAAAGATACCCCATTTGTGATCATATGACAATTAAACCCTCAATTTAATTGAGTGATAAAGGGAAGTGGGTAACCAGTAATGGCAGTTGTGGTGAATAGAGGTAAGATTATTATGCTGTGATTATAGTAATAATGAAAAGTTTTTTAATGAATAGACTTCGTCCACTGTTTCTGAATCGGTTGACCTAGCGAATTTTGTCTGCTTTTCTGAAGTCTGTTAAATCAAAGGCCATTAATGGAGGGTTCACTGTACATTGACTTGCGTAACTGTTCATTGTTTCATAATTTTATGGTGTCAAATGAATCCATTTAAGATTACAGCAAATACAAAATGAGTAACTTGTTTTAAGTTATGTTTATTCATAAAGTTCACACCTCACAACTCAGTATTAAAAAATTAATTAATACACTGATCCTCAGATTCCCAAATCCCTTTGGTTTGGCATCTGCTCCGCCCACGACAGCTGCACCAATGATGCGTAGAGCTTATGAGGCTGGGTGGGGCTTCTGTGTCACCAAAACATTTGCCCTAGACAAGGTACTTTTGCTTTCCTTGATGAGTATGTGCAGTTATGATCACATGGTAGGCACCTCTAAATATTGTCCACTCTAACTTTTTTTTTTTTTTTTTCATATTTACGTACTTGCATTTAAATGTGTAACTTGACAGACTTGTGGGGAAAGACATTACTACCTGTAAAGTTTTTTGGCCACTCTTGTGCATACTATACTATACGATTTATGAATAAATGAACGAACATTGGTGAATGTGTTAATTTTTTATAAGCAAACCCACCTTGGCAAGAGACAGCCAGAGTGATAAAAGAAGTACAGTATAAGCATGGAAAATGCAGTGCCTGAGCTCTGAACTCTGCAGGAGGGGTAAAGATGTTGTAGTTAAGAGTCATTTGACTTGTGAAATCTGCACACTTCTGGGAAGACAGCAATTGAATGAATGATGGTGAATGTTTCCTTTTTTGGATTGCCCTTTCCCTGGTGGGAGACAGCCACTGAATTAAAAAAAAAATGTGTGTGCGCTCGTGTATGTGTGGTTGCAGGGATCATGTCGTAGCCCCTGGCCCTGTGTGTGCATAGGTGCATGCTTGTGTAATAATGCGCAATGGTAGCTTCCTCTAAATGTTGTGCGAGCACTGAATTTTATTATGTATACTGTACCTATACTCCCAACTTTTAACTTTTGTGGTCACCTGTCTAAACCCATATGGGTCATAAATTAAATGGAAGGTACTGGTTTGATCTGAGGAAGGAGAGGTTAGGCCCAATTATAAAATGACTTTTATGCTTTGATGTACAGAATTAGTGAAGTACACTTGTTGTTTATCTCTCTTTCAGTGACATAGTTCATGACCAGTAAATTTCAATTTAAGCCTGTTAAGTCAGGGGTTCATTCCACTGTCAATGTATAACTTCCTGAGCAAATTTAGTTCTCACATGTATGTACCTAATTGTACCTCTCCTCACAGGACATTGTCACCAACATATCACCTCGCATAGTACGAGGCACAACCTCGGGTCACATATATGGTCCTGGCCAAGGCTCCTTCCTCAACATTGAGCTCATCTCTGAAAAAACTTGTGCCTATTGGTTACAAAGCATTAGCGAACTTAAAAAGGACTTTCCAGATAAGGTAGGTTACTTGCAAAACTAAAAATGCTACTTTAAAAAAGTATCAGCAAAAATTTTCTTAACTGTGATAACCAAGATAACAAATGCAGCCTTTTCTTAATTTATACTGTAATAAAATTGAATGTTTTCTTTAATTTAAAATTGCTGCATTGCTTTTCAGTAAGAGAAGCTTTTTAACTAAAATATGGCAATAATTCTTTTGTTAAAGGTGCTTATTGCTAGCATTATGTGCAGTTACAATGCTGATGACTGGACTGAACTAGCCAAGAAAGCTGAAGCAGCAGGATCTGATGCTCTTGAATTAAATTTGTCATGCCCACATGGTATGGGTGAGCGGGGTATGGGACTTGCATGTGGCCAGGTAAGTTGTGTTTACTCCTTGTTTTTTTATTTTAACATACTGGCTGTCTCCCACTGAGGTAGGGTAACCCAAAAAAGAAACACTTTCACCATCATTCACTTTATCACTGTCTTGCCAGATGATACTGTTCAGATGCCCCTCCAAACTGCAGATATCCTCACCCCTCCTTCAGAGTGCAGGCACTGTACTTCCCACCTCCACCCCTCCTTCAGAATGCAGGCACTGTGCTTCCCACCTTTATGAAAGGAAGTTGTAAATATTTGTGTTAAGTAAAAATGCACATAGCTGCAGCTGTCCCTTGCTTTATACAGTAACATTCTAGGACAATAGCAGCTTTGCCAAGATCAGTCAGGCGATGAACACTCCTCTGAAGAAGAGGTGGGGATGTTGCAGTTCAGAGGGTCATTAGAATTGTGGTATCTGAATGCTTATTGCAAGACAGCTATTGAATGAATGATGCTGATGTTTCCTATTTGTCTCACCCTACCTTGGTGGGAGATGTTTGGTGTGAATTAAAAAAAAATTAATACATTTTGCAAATGGCACTGACCACATACAATGCATGTACATTACAGATATACAGTTACTGATAAAAAAAATGGATTTCTAATAATAATTAATTCACATAAAGCAAATATATAAAATGAGGGGAAACCTTAGTGGTAATAAAAGTGGTATAGCATTATTTATTACTTTGGTTATACAATATACTGTACAGTATTGTCAATTTGTATGCTATCATATTATGGCTAAATATGCTTCCTCTTATAAATAGTATTTCAGTTTATATATGGAGTTCAGTGGTATAATGTGGTAACTATTAATGCAATTATTCCTGATAAACTGCTTTCTGGAGACACATTCCCCATAAAAAGCAGTTCCATATATTGTATATATAGTTAGCATTTTTTATGCTTAAGTAATGAATTCTTATTTTCTTCAGCTGCATTTTGAAGGTGAATATATAGTTCATTAATAATCAGCGCATACACGTATATTTATATCTAAGGATCCAGAATTGGTTCTAAATATCTGCCGCTGGGTCCGTGCTGCAACTACCATCCCCTTCTTTGCAAAGCTCACTCCCAATGTCACCAATATTGTTACCATTGCTAAGGCAGCACATGAAGGTAAAAACTTTATTATTAATGCAGCACATTTTATTTACATTAGTAAAGTTCTCATTCAGCAGTAATGATAAGTTTGTAAATACCAAGGTTGTGTGTACACTATTGTTTACTCATATTGCTAGTTTTATATACTGTGCAGTAGAACTAATGAACTAATCTTACAATGCCTTAATAATGCCTAATTCAGTTAATTAAAATTTGCAAAATTGTTGACATGAAATTTCCCTTGTTTTAAAGACACAATGCACCCTGGTGGCAATTTAAACAAAAATATTTATATTTTCCAGAGAGAATTTTATTCTATATTTTTATATGACTTTCTCAGTTGATAATGTATAATAAACCTGTAGGGGTCATACAGTGCCTGCCATTACTCTAGTGTTTAATAATCAGTATGATGGACCAGTGAATTCTAGGTTACTTGTTCAAAGCTTGTCCATTCCTTGAAAAAGTTATAATAGTTTAGTTTATGGTTTTTCTAATGCAAAATATCCCAAAACTTTTGACTAAGACATGGCTAGAAAATGCTTTGTGTCATACAGAGATAGTTTTCAACAAAAATTATTCCTCATTTGCATGCAGTATTAAAAATTTTGTTTTTATAAGGTGGAGCAGATGGTGTGACTGCTACTAACACAGTGTCTGGCTTAATGGCTATTCGACCAGATGGGTCAGCTTGGCCATCTATTGGTAAGGAAAGGAGGACAACGTATGGAGGAGTCTCGGGTAAGTATGCCTATAATTATTAATTTTGCCTTAAATATTGCATGCTCATCTTTTTTGAAATATGTTTCAGCCATACAAATACACATTCTTCTTTCAACAAACCAGCCTTATCCCACTGAGGCAGGGTGGCCGAAAAAGAAAAACAAAAGTTTCTCTTTTTAACTTTAGTAATGTATACAGAAGGGGTCACTAGCTCCTTGCCCCCAACATTATATATAAAAAGATCCTCAGATGCTTATCTGCTAGTAGTAGGTAAGTAAATTAACAAGCTATGAACACATCACTTGACGAAAACAATTTCACATTTTTGTAAACCCCAATTTATGCTTAATTCATCCATTTTGTCTCTATAGAATATCGACTTTCTTATTGACATTAGCAGCATTGTCAGAATGTACTGGTTAATGTACAGTGCCTCAGTAAAAAAGTCTAATGTCTAAAGTGAAAGGCATATCTCAACGAATAATCAAATCTTAACAAAAAAAAAAAAGAAAAAAAAATTATCTACAGGTCTGAGCCAAAGAGAGGGGACACAGGTAGCTCCAATTCCTCAGATCATGAGCCCCATCCTCCCTTGAAAATAAATTATTTCATACATTGTCTTCACAATCATACATATACTAATGTTGGCTTAACATTTCCACATCCATTCGTTGTTTCTTTTCATATATGTATATAACCATTTCTACAGTGTAGAATTCTTATTTCCCTTGGCACAGTCCTTGATCTGAGCAACTCAAGATAATTAACTATCAGACCATTATTAACACTTTTGTACATTGCTAGCCTATTCATTTCATTTACATGTTAACAAGTATTATTTTAATGAATATTTTTTTATTAATTTTTTAAATCTTGCCTTTAAAAGGTAATGCAATTCGTCCAATTGCTCTCCGTGCTGTAACTGCCATTGGTCGAGCCTTGCCCAACTTTCCCATCCTTGCCACTGGTGGTATAGATTCTGCAGATGCTGGATTTCAGTTCTTGCTGGGCGGTGCCTCAGCACTGCAGGTTAGGGAATGCTTCAATACTTTTCTTTATATTATACAGTGGACCCCCGCATAACGATGGCATCACATAGCGATTTTTCCGCATACCGCTTACTTTTATCGCAAAATTTTTGCCGCGCATACCGATTAAAAACCCGCTCACCGATTTTCGTCCGAGACGCGTCCAATGTGCCCTCAGCCAGCCTCACATGTGCCGCCCGTCCCATTGTTTACCAGCCAGCCTCCGCGGTAACATCCAAGCATACACTCGGAATATTTCGTATTATTACAGTGTTTTCGGTGCTGTTTCTGGAAAATAAGTGACCATGGGCCCCAAGAAAGCTTCTAGTGCCAACCCTGTGGTAAAAAGGGTGAGAATTAGTATGGAAATTAAGAAAGATTTTGAAGGGTTTGGGGCTAACCCTGAGAAGCCTATGCCAGTTGTGGAATCCATTGTGCCTACTTCAAAGATTAAGGAAATGTGTGCACAGTGGGTTGAACTGCAAACCTTTATGGATGAAAATCACCCTGACACAGCTGTTGCAAGCCGTGCTGGTGACTATTTCAATGACAGTGTTGTGGCCCATTTTAGACAAATCGTAAAGGAACGGGAGGTACAGAGCTCTATGGACAGATTTGTTGTGCGACAGAGGTCCAGTGACTCTCAAGCTGGTCCTAGTGGCATTAAAAGAAGAAGGGAAGTAACCCCGGAAAAGGACTTGCTACCTCAAGTCGTAATGGAAGGGGATTCCCCTTCTAAACAGTAAGAAGATAATGCTCTCCCCTCCTCCCATCCCATCAATCATCACCAGATCTTCAATAAAAGTAAGTGTCATGTAAGTGTGCATGCCTTTTTCAGTTTGTGTGTATTAAAATTAATATTTCATGTGGTAAAAAAAATTTTTTTTCATACTTTTGGGTGTCTTGCACGGATTAATTTTATTTCCATTATTTCTTATGGGGAAAATTCATTCACATAACGATTATTTCGCATAACAATTACCCCTCTTGCACGGATTAAAATCGTTAACCGGGGGTCCACTGTAATTACAAGTAACACTAGACCTATGGAGCATTCAGCATGGATACTTTTGTAATACGTACATGTACTATACAATAATATTCTAAGAGTGAGCTTCATCACAGAAAAAATACACAATACAGTGGAACCTCAACTTATGAGTTTAATCCGTTCTGTGACCTAGCTCGCAACTCAATTTGCTCGTATATCAAACCAATTTTCCTAATTTAAATTAACTGAAATGCCATTAATCCTTTCCAGCAGAATTCTTGCTCTTGGAAGGCAGGACAAAATACGTACTTCAGTATGATGCTAATATCAACTCTACGGCTTATTTATCTATCACAGTTCATATAATATGACATAATAAACAACATAAAAAACATAGAAACATGATATATACTCTAGAATGAATAAAATGTCATTATGTGACTAGTGGTGGCGGCCATTCCCGCTCCCGTGGGAATGGCCGCAGGGAGCGGGAAAAGTTTAAGCTTTTAAAAACATACACTGGCATAAATCTTGTTAAAACATTTAATTTTTGAGCTATTGTTAAAATGTAAAGTCAGTCAGTAAGTCTGTAAAAAATGTCACAACCTGTTAAATTCAAATTTTTATATTGTACTGTGGATAATAAATTTCCAAAACCACAGGTATGTAGCTCAGTGCAGAACCAAGACTTTACAGTCATTGAAGATTATATTCTTGGCCTTAAAGCTTTGCTGTATCTAAACTCCCTTGAGTCCAAGAAGGACTGGCTTGGCCAGTCTCCTCCTACTCCTCAGCACCAGCTTGGCAAACCCATAGTGAATCTTAGCAGTGTTGTTGGCAAGGTAAGCTACATGTTTTATACCTTTAGCTTTATTGTCTGCACTGCAACAAACTTTTTTTTTGTTGTTTTTATTAAATGCCTGTGCAAAACCTAGCACAAGTGTGAGAGGGGGGAAAAGTACAAAATATTAGCAGTAAATAGTCTTTAAGACCAGCAGGTGGACATAACTGATGTCATCAAATTATATTTATTATTTATGCTTAAACTCTGAATGACCCTTGTGAGTTTAGCACTTAACTTTTATTGTAATAATAATAATATGCTTTAAACTAAAGCTCAGATAATCTCAACTCTACACTATTTCTACTGATACTGTAATATTCTCAAAATGTACAATCTGCTTGAATTCACCTAAGGTTATCAGTGCTCTTTTAGTGCACTACTATAATATTGATGATGAAATTTCTAAATCACTTCTAGATAATTTTCCCTTTCTTTTTCTAAAGTTTATAATACTTAAGAGTATAACCTACAAAAAGAAACTTTCCACAGGGTCTTGCAAATTTTGGTCTGGATAAGTCTGAAAAAGAGAAGGCCATCACAGAGCATAAAGTTATGACAGACATTTTAGAACCATGTCCTAAACCTCGCAGCATTGATGCTCCAAAATATGGCATCCCATCCATTCAGACTCTAGTTGGTAAAGCATTGCCTATGATTGGAACATATGGAGACCTGGATAACAATCAACAGAAGGTTGCACTCATTGATGAAGTATGTAATATTTTATTCTCTTTAGTTGTGGTTATTTATTAGTTCATTTTATCCAGTACTATTATCTATCATATATATCTTTGACTCATTTGGCAAAAATAAGTGGTGTACAGTACATATGTAGATTATATCCATGCTTATGGATATCATAACTGATATACAGCATGTGTAGTTGTCAGTTTTTAAAAATTAAAGTAAGGCTGTTATCTAACATAAACAAAATACTAGTGAAGGCTTTTATAGGCAAAAGCTACAGGGGTCAAACCCAAATTCTCAGTAAGGAGAGAGTGAGCATTAGAGGTTTCTGTGCACGGCAATCACTTTAGGGGCAGTTCATAGTGTGTGTTCTCAGTCATGACCAGTATAGCCCTTGGCATCAAAGGAACACACAATACCCCACCTTAAAAAATAAAAGAAAGCTGTTCATAGTAATAACCCACCAGATGAAACTTTAGTGTTAACTGTATGTAGTAAATGAGGTATACTTGATCCAAGTAGGTAAACTATAGCTACAGAATCTGGCAATGCATGTACAATCATTTAATATAAGGGAAACCTGTACCTTATTAATTACATATTATACTGATGTATTTAATATTGCAGTACATTATATTAAAATATTTCCCAACAGGACATGTGTATCAACTGTGGTAAATGTTATATGACCTGTAATGATTCAGGCTATCAAGCAATCATCTTTAACCCCAAGACTCACTTGCCAAGAGTATTAGACGACTGTACAGGATGCACTCTGTGTGTGTCCGTCTGTCCCATTATTGACTGCATCAGGTATGTTAAACAACCATTAGACTATAATACTGTTTCCTAATATTGTTTAAAAAAAGTATTATATATTCCTAAATACTTGTTGTCATATTACTGGCTATCGTCTAGTTTTGTAAGGAAATTAATAAAGCATACATTTATATGAATTTTATAATTTGACTAGAATGGTCGAGCGCCAGGGTCCCTACATTCCAAAACGAGGCATCCCTCTGGGAGCAGGAGTTGTACCTCGCATACCTGCTCTGGGTCCTGTTGAACTCTTTCCTTCATCCTGAATATAGTATGTAAATTTTAGGTCCTGTTATGTTTGGATATGATGTCTTAGAGATTTTATTAGTGTTCCATTTAAATGTATTTCTTAGTTCTTAAAGTCTTCCAATGAGAAGAAATTCCAAATTATTTATTAGCTTTCATATTAGATTTAATTACATTAGCTTCCTTGAATTTATATACATAGTTTTATTAAGAGTAAATGATTAATTGAAAAAATTCTATAAAAATACACAATGCCAAACATTTTCTCAACTTTAGTAACACCATATTTAACACAGTACAGTGGACTCTCGAGTTTCAGCGGCATCGACTCGTGAAATCCGACTTTCGGCAAGTTTTTTCGGCAAAATTTGGCCTCGCGCTTCGTGATTCGGCGACCATCCGGTACCTGCCCGCCCGTCACCACACACACAAAGCCAGTCTCCCACGCCATTCACGCTCAGTGTGCCATTGTTTACCAACACATGACCATCACTCCGTGGGTTCATACGTAATAATCCATTGCTTTTTGTGATTGCAACTGCTAAATAAGTCACCATGGGCCCAAGGAAAGCTAGTGCAAGCCCTATGGTAAAGAAAGTGAGGAACACAATCGAATTCAAGAAGGAAATCATTGAAAATTATGAGAGTGGAGTGCGTGTTAGAGCTTGCTAGGATGTATGACAAACCCCATTCAACCATCACTTCGATCGTGGCGAAAGGAAAGGAAAGGAAATAAAGTGTGCTGTTGTTGCAAAAGGGGTAGATATGCTGACAAAAAGATCACAAATCCTCGAAGAAGTGGAGAGGTTATTGTTCGTGTGGATTACCCAAAAACAGTTAGCAGGAGATAGTGTTACGCAGTCGGTAATATGTGAAAAGGCAAGGCAGTTGCATGGCGATCTCATAAAGAAAATGCCTGCAACAAGTGGTGATGCTTGTGATTTTAAGGCCAGCAAAGGTTGGTTTGAGAGATTTAAGAAGTGTAGTGGCATTCACAGTGTGAAAAGGCATGGTGAGGCTGCCAGTTCTGACAAAATTGCAGCTGAGAAGTTTGTACAGGAGTTTAAGGAGTGCGTAGACACTGGAGAATTCAAATCCCAACAAGTGTTTAATTGTGACGAAACAGGCCTCTTTTGAAAGAAAATGCCAAAGAGGACCTACATCACGCAGGAGGAAACGGCACTCCCAGGACACGAGCCTATGAAGGACAGGCTTACTCTCATGTTTTGTAGTAATGCTAGTGGGGATTTTAAAGTGAAGCCTTTACTGGTGTATCACTGAAAATCCCAGTGTTCAAGAAAAACAATGTCGCCAAGAGTAATTTGTGTGTGATGTGGAAGGCTAACAATAAGGCATGGGTCACAAGGGGAATTTTCCTAGACTGGTTTAATGAAGTGTTTGGCCCTAGTGTGAAGAAATACCTCCTGGAAAATAAACTGTCACTCAAGTGCCTCCTGGTAATGGACAATGCTCCTGCTCATCCTCCAGACTTGGAAGAGCAAATAGTGGAGGAGTTTAGTTTCATCACGGTGAAGTTCTTGCCCCCTAATACAACTCCTCTCCTCCAGCCCATGGACCAGCAGGTCATTTCAAACTTCAAAATACTCTACACAGAAAGCAGTGTTTCAAAAGTGCTTTGAAGTGACCTCAGACACAGAATTGGCCTCTAAGAGAGTTCTGGAAAGATCACTTTAATATCCTCCATTGCATAAACCTTATAGGTAAGTCTTGGGAGGGAGTGACTTCCAGGACTTTGAACTCTGCTTGGAGAAAATTGTGGCCAGGTTGTGTCCAAGAGAGGAATTTTGAAGGGTTTGGGGCTGACCCTAAGGAGCCTATGCCAGTTGTCCAACCTCCCTGGGGTTGGAGGTGAGTGGTGAGGATGTGGAAGAGTTGGTGGAGGACCACAGGGAAGAGCTAACCACTGAAGAGCTGCAAGAGCTTCATCTGCAACAGCAAGAGATCACAGCTCAGGAAACTGCTGCAGAGGAGGAGGAAGAGATATGGAGGAAGGTGCCTTCTTCAAAGATTAAGGACATTTGTGCAAAGTGGACTGAAGTGCAAACATTTATGGATGAACTTCACCCTAACAAAGCTGTTGCAGGCCGTATTGGCAACATGTACAATGACAGTGTTGTGTCCCACTTCAGACATATCTTAAAGAAATACCAGAAACAGAGCTCTCTGGACATATTTTGTGTGACAGGGTTCCAGTGACTCTCAAGTTGTTCCCAGTGCCAGTGTCTTTAAAAAACAAAGAAGGGAAGTAACCCCAGATAAGGACTTCATACCTGAAGTCCTAATGGAAGGAGATTCTCCTTCCAAACAATAGTGTACACCTTCCTCCTATCCCCTCCTCCTGTCTTCCATCCACCCAGAAGTCTTCAGTAAAGGTAAATGTAATGTTATTATTATTTTTTATATGCATGTACTTGATTTCTCATTGTTTTCAGTGTGTAAATCTTTATTTAATTTGAAAAAGAAAATATTTTATTTTAATATTTTTGGGTGTCTGGAATGGATTAATTTTATTTCCATTATTTCTTATGGGGAAAATGGTTTCGCCATTCGGCAATTTCGACTTTCGGCAGGCTCTCTGGAATGGATTAATCAAGAAACTCGGGGGTCCACTGTAATTATGTATGAATGATGGTGAAAATGTTGAATGATGATGAAAGTTTTTTCTTTCTTTTTGGGTTTCTCTTCTTTTTTGGATCACCCTGCCTCGGTGGGAAACGGCCGATGTGTAAAAAAAAAAAAAATTAAAGCAATACCTTGCATGGTGCAGTTAATGTGTCAAAAAAATACCATACTATGCATTACCTGGGAGTGATAACGTCACAGGACCTCACCTTCAAAGACCACAACAATGTATCTACCTCATCTGCTAGGAAAATGGTAGGATGAATAATGAGAACCTTCAAAACTAGGGACGCCAAGCCCATGATGATTCTCTTCAAATCGCTTGTGCTCTCTTGGCTGGAATACTGCTGTACACTAACAGCCCCCTTCAAAGCTTGGTGACATTGCAGACCTGGAGAGTGTACAAAGAACTTTCACTGCACATATAAACACGATAAGGCACCTAAATTACTGGGAACGGTTGAAGATCCTTGATCTGTATTCCCTGGAACACAGGCCAGAGATACATGATAATATACACTTGGAAGATCCTGGAGGGATTCGTACCAAACCTGCACACAAAAATCACTCCCTATGAAAGCAAAAGACTCGGCAGGAGATGCAACATTCTCCCAATGAAAAGCAGGGGCGCAACGAGCACATTGAGAGACAACACAGTAAGTGTCCGGGGTCCAAGACTGTTCAACCGCCTACCAGCCTACATAAGGGGGATTACCGATAGACTCCTGGCTGTCTTTAACCCTTTCAGGGTTGGCAGGCCCTCTCCGAAACTTGTTCTCAGGGTTGGAAATTTTTCGAAAAAAAATAATTATTTTTTCTCATGAAATAATAGAGAATCTTTTCCCGATCATAATGACACCAAAAGTATGAAATTTGATGGAAAACTTACGGAATTATGCTCTTGCAAAGTTAGCGGTCTCAACAATGTTTATGCATCGGCGATTTTGCCCACTTTGAGCCCTATTTTCGGCCAATTCCAATGTACCAGTCGACAAAAATCATAACTATTTTGCTAGAACTCCATTATTTCTATCGAATGAGTACAAGAAACCACCATTTACCAATTTCAACTATCCAATGAAGTGGTCCAAAATTGGCAATTTTGCCAATTTCACACAAATTTCAAAAGATGCCAATTTCCAAATAGGGTCCAGAATAAACAAGACAGACATTCCTGACACTAAAATAACAGTTCCTCTGTTCATTAGTCACATCTCCAGGCCTCTGTTACATTTCTTTTGCTTTCCACTTTGAATTTTTATTCTCACAAAAAATAGAAGATTTACTGTTATGCAGACTACTGCATTAGTATAGAAATGGTGTAGAAATGGTATAAATAATATCAGCGTACTTGTGAAAGAATATTAGACTCACCAGTTGACACATATTGGACATGTGGCTTGATTTATTTACTTTTGAACTTTGGCAAAAATCGAACATTTCTGCTACTTTGAGCTCAATTTCAAGGTACTTTTCATTGTGAAACCAATAAAAACCATCCCAATTTCCGTAATATGTCTTCCATTCTTTAAAAAGAGACCAGAAAAACTGGAACACAACCATAAATAGCATACAAAAATACACTGCAAAGTCGCTGTTTTAAACCAAAAACACGGTCGGAGTTTTTTTTTTCTCATTATGCACTGTGTGCTGCAGGATTTTTTTTTATACTACGCACACTGACCACAGAACCATTCTTTCATATGTAGACCTACCAGCTTTCTCTAACTAGATTTGAAGGCACTAGAATTTAGGCGTACTAGTACGGCACCAACCCTGGTGTGCAAGCCGTACTAGTACGGCATGAACCCTGAAAGGGTTAAAAAGGCACTGGACAGGCACCTTAAGTCTGTACCTGACTAACCGGGCTGGTTTGTATGTCAGCTTGCATGCAGCCAATAGCAACAGCCTGGTTGATCAGACCGTGATCCACAGTGAGGCCTGGTCTCAGACCGAGCCATGGGGGCGTCGACCCTCAAAACCCTCTCCAGGTAAACCATATTTTAATGTAATGTGTTCCAGCAATACAATTAAATAGTACATCGGATCGCAAAAATATTTAGCTGTTTGCTTTGTACAAATCACAAATCAGTGCACATGAAACTCTGGCACACACTTGAAGATAAAGAAATTACCAAAGATAAAAATGACAAAATAGTAGTACCAAAAATTTTTATTTCAGTTGTAAATAGTGTACCGTAAATAGTTGAACGACATAGTTTGCACAGTTGTTTCTTTTTATCAGCATACATGTCTTTATAGCATCAAATGTCATTTTGTAATGCCTGCCTAATTCCTCATTCAGTGTTTGGATCCATATTCATTATGAAGTCACAAGTATCTTCTACTTTCACACTTAACATTGATAGTTTTTTTGTTTGACCACCATATAATAGGAAGAGCATTTTTTGAATAGGATTTATGAGCCCTTGGATTTTCCATTCTGTACACCAGCATAAGCTTTAAAGTCACCAGATGCATTCCTATCTAATAAGTGTTAAACTGTCTCTGGAGACTTTATATCCTGGTTGTGATGATTCTTTCTACCAAATAAGCGCATAACTGCATCTTCTTCGAGAACAAACCCATTTCATCTACGTTAAAAATTTGTTTGTCTTTGTAGTCATTTTCTTAATTAAATTTTTGTTAGATCATTAGGAAATCTCGCAGCTGTCTCATTGTCTGCAATGGCACTTCGACCAGTAATTCAAACATTATGGAGTCGCATATGCTTTTTAGTCATAAAACCAGCCATGACTTGCCAAAAACTTTCCCCATCATTGCAGTTTTCTTTTTTTAATATTGAACTGAGGCTTGTTGCTTTAACTTGAATCATAATCCGACTTAATGGAATTTTTTTTTTTCTGGCTAGTCTTCAATCCATAACATTAAAAGACATTCTATATTATCCATTTCAGAACTACAGTTTTTAATGATCTCTTTTGACATAAGATATAGCCATTCCATATCTTTTTATCTTTATTCCTTATATGTGCACATACAGATGCTTTATTCATTTTCTTATGTGCTATTTTACCATTTGATACATCTTCATGTTTTATACTTTCTAGTTTTTCATCTAATGTTAACCATTTACATTTACAGGTACTCCTCACTTAACAACCGATTTAGATTCCTAAGAGTAGGTCGGTAAGTGAATTGGTCGTTAAACAAGGAGTCACCCCTTACTGATATTTCAAGCATACTGTACTGGTAGTGGGTTTGTGTCAACCATCTTTAGATATTGTTTTAATGCCACCTTTGCACTATTTATAACATTTTTAGTACTATATTAAAAACAGAACTAGGCGTTCAAAACAATAAGAAAGTAAAATACACATACAGTACACTCATTACCGTATTTTGAAGCTTATTAGACGCATGTTTTGTCCCATAAAATGTCTCCAAAAACCACCCTGCGTCCTAAAAACTGATGGTCAGTGACGAGAGCTATAAGTTTGGGGTGTGGGATGGGCTATAGCTCTCCCAGTTACGTCTGATGCCGAGCCATTGAAACTAAAACAAGTCTTATAAGCCGCGAAATACAGTACTTACCTAAAAATATTTGTAGTCTTAACGTAAGGTGAGAGGTGAGTAGCATTTATTATAGCAATACAATGTATACACAGTACACTCATTACTTACCTTAAAATATTTGTAGTCCTAATGTAGGATGAGAGGTGTGTATTGTAGAAAGAGGAAAAAGAGCAAAGAATGGAAGTACATTATTATTATTATTATACTCATGGGAGAGTGCTAAACCCGTAGGATTATACAGCACCTGTGGGGGGGATTGAGATGGAAGGCATTCACTCTCAATTCAGGGAACTAGAGCACAGATCCAATTCCCTAGATCAAGAGCCCCTCACCAGTGTCAAAGAACCTCCTTTGAGGGGGGAAGAAATACAAAAAAAGTTAACTGTAAAGGGGTTAGTGATGCATCTCAGCATCAAGCAATCTCCAAGACCATATATTTTGGCTATAAATTTGTACTTTACTGTGCACCCCCATAGTACAAGACAGATGTGCAGCAGCACTTGGAAGAGGGAAAACAAGAGGAAACTGGAAGAAGTACAAAAGAAGTTCACTGTAAAGGGGTTAGCCGGTATGTTCATCTGTGTGTTTACATTCTCGGCATATCTCTGGGTCTCTCATGGCATCGTAAGAAATGAATACTCGGTGAACAAAATATGCTGATGGTAGTAGTACAGTAATAATAATAATTGTTTTGGAGCACTTGAAATGTCATATTATTACCATTGACATACCTTGTTCACTGAGTTTAATAATTTCTTAGATGCTCACTGTTATCATGTATGAACCAACCATATGCCTACAGGAATTAATACACATTCATTTGTGTTTATATTCTTGGCATCTCTTCTCTCTCTCGTTTACTCGTTCTCTCTACGCCACCTATGTGATATTTAAAGCATCTAATGTGTATACAGCTCTAATATACATTACTTAGGTATGCATACTGTAAATACAGGTAATCGTTTTCATTTATTCTGAATAAAGAAAAAGTCATCAGCATCATCGGAGCTATCAGCAGGCTTATCAGCTACTGTAGAGGGCCCAGGTAAGGGAGATGACGGCTAAGAAATGGAGGGACTTGTAGGGGTAAGGGTCCTGGATGTAACTTTCAAGAAGAATCCCATTATGTGTATGTTTACCTGAATAAACTCACTTGACTGACTATAATGACTAGGCTTATTAACTAGATTGAGTGACTATCAACCAAGGGAACGAGCCTGAGATTGAGAAAGGGTGATGCGAGATGAGATGCTTGATGCTGAGATGTGCTGCCATTTCTACGACCAAAGTTCTCGCACAGCTTACAATACCAACTGGTCAGAGAGCTGGTTGTAAAGCTGAGCAGTCTTTAAACAAGTAGGTTAGGTGTCATTACACTCGGTGTCATTGCATTTCCTCTTTCCACTCATATTTGCATATACAAGGGGTACCAGTACTTAATTATATAAAGAAAAAAAATTGTGTACACCTGGAGAGGGGTAGCAGGGGGGTCAACGCCCCGGTCTGTGACCAGGCCTCATGGTGGATCAGGGCCTGATCAACTAGGCTGTTACTGTTGGCCGCACACAACCCAATGTACGAACCACAGCTCAGCTGGTCAGGTAGTAACTTGAGGTGCCTGTCCAGTGCCTTCTTGAAGACAGCCAGGGGTCTATTGGTAATCCCCCTTATGTATGCTGGGAGGGAGTTGAAGTCTTGGGCCCCTGACACTTATACAGTATCAGTGTCTTATAAGGCTACACAACTTCACTGCTCAGTCTGGAGCGATACCGATGTTCTCAATGCGCTAGTCCAGTACATAGAAGCAGTCCAATATTAGTGTGTAATGCAATTATATTATTAAATTTATAAACTGGATATCAAAACCCATACTGTTCAAAACTGTACTATTCAAGGTATTGCTGTATACACTGGCAAAACTTAACCCTACAAGTTCTCTAGTTTTCCATTACATGTGCCTTACTGTATTATTTGTCAATTTCATATACTTGCTGATTGAATAAAATACTGTACTAACATCCACAATTGTATAATATTCCACAAGCCTTGCTTATGCAGACTATTTTTTATACTGGATCAACCCTACCATTGATGATACTATTGTATTCCAACAGAAAAACTCAAATTATTACTGTGTGTGTGTGACATTACTTACATATACACAGGAGTGGTAACTCAACTCCTCCAGCTATTACTAGGCGAGTACCTTGCAGGGCTGTGGAGTCGGCACATAGTCTTCAACTCAGACTCCTTTATTTATGGGACCTCTGACTCTGACTCCTTTAATTACACTTTATCTACTCCAGTAACCCAAGAATTGCTTCCAACTCCAACTCCACAACCCTGGTACCATGTAAAGAAAATATGCTTTAAAAATTGAGGGATTCCTTGATGCCAATGAGCTGCTCGTGATCCATGGAACTGGACCTGCTCTCCCCTTCCTTCCATCAAATCTGAATGCCTCCCACTCTCATAGATGCTATACAACCCATATGGGTTTAGCACTTCCCTGTGAATGCAATAATATCATTCATGCCCACACACTCTGCCCCAGACCCAGTCTCGTGGAGCTCTGTGTTCATCAAGAGCTGCAAGAAACCCCTTTCACATGTATTAACTATTCTATGGGGCAGGAGCATGGCCACAGGTCATCCCACAGTCACTAAAACCAACAGATATAGACCCACTCCACGAGAGTGGCAGTTAAGGAATTGCCAAGAATTACAGACCGATTGCACTGTCCCACATCAAAAATTTTTGAAAGGGTTCTAAGAAGCAAGTTCACCAACCACTTGGAAACTCATCAGTTGCACAACCCAGGGCAGCATGGGTTTAGAGCAAGTCACTCCTGCCTCTCACAGCTACTGGATCACTACAACCTGGTCTTGGATGTATCGGAGAACAATCAAAATACAGATGTAGTATACAGACTTTACGACAGCCATCAACAAGTGCGATCATGGCATAATAGCACACAAAATGCAAAATAAAGGAACAACAAGAAAAGTTGGTAGATGAATCTGTAACTTCCTAACAAACTGTATACAGAGTAACAGTAAACAGAGTAAAGTCAGAGGCTACAGTGAAAAACTCTGGGTCCACAAGGGTCAGTACTTGCCCCCCATCCTTTTCCTCATCCTCATATATGACAGAGATAAAAGCCACAGCACAGTGTCCTCCTTTGCTGACAATAACAATTTGCATGGGTGTCATCCATCAAGGACTTTAAATGGGCATCAGAAAATGATGTGAAGTTCAATAAAAACAAATTTCAGTTACTCTATGAAAAACTCTAAGAAATAAAAACTATCAGAGAATAAAATAAATTCTTTCGATATCTTACCTTCAATGAGTTTTGAGTGTTTCTTCTACTGGAGCCTGGCCATGGGCCAGGCTCATCTAGTGCTAGCCTGGTCAACCAGGCTGTTGCTGCTGGAGAGTGAAAAACTAATGTGAAGGACCTAGGAGTGGTAATGTCAGAGACTTTCACTTTCAGAGACCTCGCAACGATGTATCTACTACATCTATGAGAAATGATAGGATGGATAATGAGAACATTCAAAACTAGGGATGCCAAGCCAATGATTATTCTCTTCAGATACACTTGTGTCCTTTTACTTTACAAGCTAACTAATGTGACATTTTATGGCAACGTTTTGCTCTCCAGGAGCTTTATCAAGCCATTACAAACAGTACATGGACACAGAGGGTATATATAGGCTCAGAGTGAGGTGCAATACTAGTGGTAGTAGTAGTAGTAGTAGTAGAAGTAATACAATATGTAGAACAATTAACTTGCACATGAGTAAACGATGTAAAGGCTATTACTTGGGAAACATAAAAATTGGTTAGACAAATATTTCTATTGGAGGCTGGATAGAGAAGGCCTGTTTCAATGTTCATTCTCTGTAATGTGCTTGTGTAGTATTAACAGGAGAGACTGTGATAGCAGGATTTACTGTTTTCAGGAGGATTCTTGCTAAGACTTCAGAGATGGTGAAGCTGCCTTTGTTTTGTTTAATTGTATTAGAAGCAGCTATTAGTGAAGATTCAAGGCACTTGCATCTGTGGAAATTAGTTTCTTTGATCACTAGTTGGGCTTCCCTGAACTTCATGAGATGATTGGTGGAATTTCGGTGTTGTACACAGGCGTTGTTCAAGTTATTGTTCCTACATGCATAAATGTGTTCATTGAGGCAGGTGTCGAGGTTTCTTGCTGTTTCACCTACATAAATCTTGTCGCAGCCTCCACAGGGTATAGTGTAGACCCCTGCGTTGACTGGTTTGTGGTGCTTGGATTTTGTTCTGGTTAGATCCTTTATCGAAGTGCTGGAAGCGATGGCGACTCTGGTGTTTCACGAGCTAACACCAGTCGCCATCGCTTCCAGCACTTCGATAAAGGATCTAACCAGAACAAAATCCAAGCACCACGAACCAGTCAACACAGGGGTCTACACTATACCCTGTGGAGGATGCGACAAGATTTATGTAGGTGAAACAGCAAGAAACCTCGACACCCGCCTCAATGAACACATTTATGCATGTAGGAACGATAAATTGAACAACGCCTGTGTACAACACCGAAATTCCACCAATCATCTCATGAAGTTCAGGGAAGCTCAACTAGTGATCAAAGAAACTAATTTCCGCAGACGCAAGTGCCTTGAATCTTCACTAATAGCTGTTTCTAATACAATTAAACAAAACAAAGGCAGCTTCACCATCTCTGAAGTCTTAGCAAGAATCCTCCTGAAAACAGTAAATCCTGCTATCACATAGTCTCTCCTGTTAATACCACACAAGCACATTACAGAGAATGAACATTGAAACAGGTCTTCTCTATCCAGCCTCCAATAGAAATATTTGTCTAACCAATTTTTATGTTTCCCAAGTAATAGCCTTTATATTGTTTACTCATGTGCAAGTTAATTGTTCTACATATTGTATTACTTCTACTACTACCACTAGTATTGCACCTCACTCTGAGCCTACATATACCCTCTGTGTCCATATATTGTTTGTAAAGGCTTGATAAAGCTCCTGGAGAACGAAACGTTGCCATAAAATGTCACATTAGTTGCACTTGTGTCCTTTTACTTTACATATTGTCGGTAATTCTACCTTTATTACTTCAGATAGCTTGCTCTCTCTGGCTGGAATATTTCTGTACACTAATGGCCCCTTTCGATGCAGGCAAAATTGCAGACCTGGAGAATATAGAGAACTTTTATTGCACATTTAAGTACCATAAGGAACCTAAATTACTGGGAACAGTTGAAGGCCCTTGACCTGTACTCCATGGAATGCAGACTAGAAAGATACATGATAATACACACTTTGGAAAATCCTTGAGGGACCAGTCCCAAATCTACACACCAAAAATCACTCCCTATGAAAGCAAAACACTCAAGTGATACAAAATCCTCCAAGTGAAAAGCAGGGGTGCCACGAGTAAACTAAGAGACAACACAATAAGTGTTCAACTTCCTCCCAGCATACATAGGGGGATTACCAACAGACCTCCTAGTTGTTTTCAAGAGGGAGCTGGACAGACCCCTAAAGTTAGTGTCTGACCAGCCAGGCTGGGGTTTGTACGTCAGTCTGCATGCAGCCAGCAGTAACAACCTGGCTGATCAGGCCCTGATCCACAGCAAATCCTGGTCATGGATCATGCTGCTGGGGCTCTGACCCTCAAAATGCCCTCCAGGTATCCCTTAATTTGTTACTAGTGTTGGATTCTTCTTTTGATTATAAGTGCTCAACTGCAAGGGTTATACAGTGCAGTACTAGTGTTGGAGGATTACATGAATACATTTCACAAGAACTGGTACATCTATAACCATAAAGGACTAGAAAAGACTTTGCTGCTTAAATATTTATTTGGCCTTTCTTAAATACTGCAAATGTTCATAACCTCCCTATATATTTATTGCATTTTAATCACTTATTTTATTTTCACAAGTTTAGGAGTGATTAAGTGTAAGAAAAAGCTTACCCTAAAATCTGCTAAAAAAAAAAAAAATAAAAAATAAAAAAAAAATCATCTTATTCTGGAATGTTTCAATAACACCACACCAATTAGCAAAAATGAAAATGAAATGAATTGATACTTAAATTAAAACCACACTGCTACATCTGACTCTTTTAAAGAAAAAAAATTTGGCAACTATAAAGGAACAGTCCAGATGTGCTTTGTAATTGATTATAAAATACTTCATAAAATCAGAGGGAAGTCTTCTGTGTAGGTTTCATCTTGTTTAACTTGCTGAGAATATTGTAGTCAAAAGTTTCTTCGTAAGTGTCTTCTGGCGAGGTCTCGTCAATTTCATACCTATAAAAGAACTCCACTAAATGAACAAAAATTCTTTGAACTATAACCACATACTTTGTTATTATGAAGGTAAATCTTACAATACTTGTAGACTTACCAATGATTTGATTAAGACCATGCAATTCCACTCAAATCTTAATTTCCTGAACCTCACTCTATATATTTTTTATACTGTTTGGAACCTTTTCCACTAAATGCACCAGTACTCTACCAAGTAATTTTTCCTATTAGCCACACACAAGCAATCGGTCAAATTTCACAATTATTTAACATGATAAACTTGACTAGTACATGATGTGGTAAATGTTATACTTGCATGGTATTACTAGGATAACATTTACAAAAGGACATACAGCTTTGCAAGACCGACATTAAAAATTAAGTCAGGAGGTAAAGAGATTAACTGCAAAGGTGAGAGATTATAAAATCAGGGCAGGAAATGAGCTTCAGTTAAATCTGCAGTGAAAGTAAGACTGAATTTAAAGCAAGCATAAGAAACAAGCAATCTGTTTTATATATAAAAATAGATTGGCAGCTCAACCCAACAATTACTGCAGAAGTATTGGGTAGGGTATGAAGTACTTCTGCAATAAATGCCATAGTTTTAACCCCTTGACTGTTGCAACCCCAGATCTTGAAGTGTCTCCTGGTGTTTCAAAATATTTGAAGGAAAAAAATAAAAAATTCTTATGAAATGATAGAGAATCTTTTCCTGATGATAATGACACCAAAAGTATGAAATCTGATGAAAAACTTACGGAATTATGCTCTCGTGAAGTTAGCGACATTTACGCATTGGTGATTTTGCCCACTTTGAGCCCTATTTTCGGCCAATTCCATTGTTCCAGTCCACCAAACTCATAGCTATTTCTTTAGAACTCCATTTGTTTTATTGATTGAGTACAAGAAACTGCCCATTTACCAATTTCAACCACCCAATAAAGTGGTCAGAAATTGGCAATTTGGCCAATTTCATGCAAATTAAAAAATATGTCAGTTCCAAAATGGGGTCCAGAATGAACAATACAGACATTCTTGGCACTAAAATAGCTATTTCTCTGTTCACTAGTCACATCTCCAGGCCCTTGTTATAATACTCTTGCTTTCTATTTTGAATTTTTATTCACACAAAAAATAGAAGATTTACTGTTATGCAGACTACTGCAATATTGTAATACTGTAATTGTATAAATAACACCAACCCATTCATGACTGTGTATTAGAATGGCTAGTTGGACATTTATTGGTCAATGACGTCATTTGTTTACTCATGAACATCGGCAAAAATCAAACATTTCTGCTACTTTGAGCTCCATTTCAAGATCCTTTTCATAGTAAAACCAATCAAAATCACTTCTATTTCTATAATACGTTTTCCATTCTCTCAAATGAGACCAAGAAAACAAGAATACAACCACAAATAACACACGAAAATACACCTCAAAGTCGGAGTTTTTTCTCTCGTTATGCACTGCGTGCTGCAGGATTTTTTTATACTACGCACACTGACCATACAGATCCATTCTCTCACATGTGGGCCTACTAGCTTTCTCCTGCTTGATTTGAAGCCGCTAGAATTTTTCAGTATATATACGTCAAACACATTTGCTATTAAGACTCACATGTGGGCCTACTAGCTTTCTCCTGCTTGATTTGAAGCCGCTAGAATTTTTCAGTATATATACGTCAAACACATTTGCTATTAAGACATATACAACCAAAACAGTCAAAGGGTTAATATTTCCAAAAAGCTGAATGGAACTCCTAAAATTACCTGCATTTTGTGAAGAAAGCCATGCCATCAGGGTTGTGTTTGAATACGGTCAGCACTACCTTGTGCATTTGATTTGAAAATGCCATCAGCTCCAGGACTTGCATCATGAACTTCCCAAGGCCCTTGTTGCGACATTCCACCTCTAGATGCAGCTCATAGCTGGCAAAAGGGTTGATTTCTATTACTTAAGATCAGCACTTCTTAACCTCCTTAGTTCCTTTGTATAAGGGAAAAGGAGACAAGAGGGAATGTAAGAATAGGGAAAAAAAAGCCTGCCGAGTACACTGGGTACAGCATAAAGTTGATGTGTTTTTAGAGATAGGGATAAGACAAAGGAGGACTGCATAGGCCAAGGAGGATTTAGGAAGAGTAAGGGATGTGTAGATCAAGTGTTTACACTGACATATAAGCAATACTTAAATAAGGATAAGGAGCTGCTTTTAACATATATGGATTTAGGACAGGAGGAACAAAGCAGCAGAAGTTGCAAAAATGTATGAAACAATTGGTTGATTACTAAAAGTAAATAGTTCTTATGCATAGAGTGAGGTTCAGGTTAGGGTATGTAGGAGGGAAGGGAAATGTATTCCAGTGAAAACAGGGTGTTGGGAAGAGGTGATGATAAAGCTGATGAAGTGAGAGTTGTCATATCTGTTCTTAAGTTGCAATGATTTATGAACGAGTTTGGGAGGAGAGTAAATGAATGAAGTTAAAAGTGAACATACAATAGAGCAAGTGAAAAAAAAAGTCTAGGTAATGAAAGATTGAATACTGTATAGGAGAGAGGGGATACAAAGAAGTAGATGTATTTTTTATATTTAGTAGTGGATATGCTGGCAGATGGATCTATGAAAAGACCAGGTGAACTATAGAATTAGGGGAAAAGGTAGGTGAAATGTTGAGCTATTTGTGAATGGAGGCAATAAGGGGGAATACATCAGAGTATAGTAGTACCAACACCTTTATATGGGTGAGAGACCTGGACTCTGGATGTTGCAGTGAGGAAGTGGCTAGAGGTAATGGAGATGTGTTTGGGCTACTGGACATTTGGCCAACAGACACTTCACCAAAGGACATTTGACTGAATGGACATATGGCTGAAGTGGCATTCATCACAGCATGGTTCCCAAACAATAAAATAAATAAAAATAAACAAAATTAAGAAGGCCATAAAATAACAAACCTAACCTAATCATCCATTCGGCCATATGAACGTTTGGTGAAATGTCTGTTCAGCCACATGTTCTTCAGTCAAATGTCTGTCGGTCAAGTGTCCATCGATCATCTGTATGGGCATGCATGTTTGAGAGTAATGTGTGGTGTGCACATTTTTCAGAGAATTCAGAACACAGAAATTAGAAGACACTGGAGGAAGGGGATATCAAGCTTTGAAATAAGAGAAGACTGATCTTCCAGCAGGCCTGTGTAAGCATGTTAGATCACAGTTAGTGGAGACAATGTGGTTTTGACGGTTTGATGTGCAGTTGGAGTGCAAGCAAGGTAACATTTATTAAGGGAAACTAGTTAGCCAGACTTGCGTCCTGTAAGTGGTAAGGGTAGAGCCTGCTTTCTGCAGCGGTGGGGATAATGCAGCTCAAGAGGGTCATCTGAACTGACACATTTGAGCTATTGAATGAATGATGGTGAATGTTAGAACCTGTTTAAGTAGGTGGTGGCAGGTGTGTTACAATACATTTCATTAAAAAATTATTAATTTAAATCTTGAGCTCACAATATATTAACACCATTCCTGAAGAATAGGTAGGGTTCTTGCAGTTTAGAGGGTCAATCAATTATTATGTCTGTGCACTTCTGGCAAGCAAATTATGAATGATGGTGAAGGTTTTCTTTTTTGGGGTCACCTTACACTGGTGGAAGATAACCAGTAGTTAAAAAAATTACAGCTGCATAGCTAAAATACAAAAATATGTGCCTTCACATACACATGGAATATGTATTCACTAACACTAAATACTGGAATGTGTATTCACCAACACTAAATTCGTTGAAAAAATACATTTTTTAACATTAAATATCTGTCATACCAATATAAAACTTCATGTCCATAGTCCATGTCAAAGCGGAAATGAGAGAAAGCCACGGGTTTCTCTGTCACTGTGTCAACAGCAATGAGGTACCAAGCAGCATCTTCTGTCATTTCTTCTCTCTTCTCATTTTCGTGCCATCCTTGGGTGCTCTTCTCATACCTGAAAAAATCATAGGAACACTTAAGATTAGAAGGTCTCACTGTCTCTGGTCACTATGTAAAAAAGCAACAAGATAAAGGGTTTTATTTTTATGTGCAATCCATTCTCACATTTGTACTTTTGGGGGGGAAGAGGGAAGAGCCATACCAAATTAGGAAGCCTCCTATACAAAACTAACAGGTTCGATAAATTCTACAGGTGTGAAACAACAAAAAACAAGCAAATAATATTACTTTTTATTCAAAATAGTGGAACCTTGGATTTCGCACACACCAGATATCGAACTTTTTGGATTTCAGACACTTTTTGTGCTAAATTTTGCTTAGAATTTCGGACCTTGTCCCAGGAATCGCACATATCAGACACGTCCACCCACAGGGATGCTGCTTCAGTCTGGCTCTGTCACTGGTTGAGTGAGCATTCATCCGAAACATTTCGCAATTTTTGTGCCTGTTTATTGTGACTGTGAAATAAGCCACCATGGGCCCAAAGAAAGTTCCTAGTGCCATCCCTTTGGTAAAGGGCTGAGAGAGAGGGGAGAATGTGCCTTTTTCAGTGATTCAGTGATTCTATGATATGTATGATACTAGAGCAGCAGGAGTTGATAAAGGCTATAGTACCAACCAGCGATAAAGTGTAGCATTAACCCTTTCAGGGTCCGTCCCGTAGATCTACGGCTTTACGTTCAGGGTCCAAACCGTAGATCTACGCCATGAGCTCAGCTCACTTTGATAAACTGTGAGTGGTACATTTGGGCCTAGATATGAGAGAATACATCTATGTGGTATGTGTGCACCACATAAAACAGATCCTGCAGCACACTGTGTATAATGAGAGAAAAAAAATGAAATCATGATTTTTCGATTAAAACAGCAACTTTGCAGTGTTTTTTCATATGTTTTTTATAGTTGTATTTGCGATTTCTTGGTCTCATTTGATAGAATGGAAGACATATTACAGAAATAGAGATGATTTTGATTGGTTTTAGCACTGGAAATGGCTTGAAACTGAGCTCAAAGTAGCGGAAATGTTAAATTTTTGCCAATATTCAAGAGTAAACAAACGACCTCACACGTCTAATACACGTCAGCTGGTGGGTCTAATATACATTCACAAATATGGTGATGATATTTATACAATTATTACAGTATTGCATAACAGTAAATCTTCTATTTTTTGGTGTGAATAAAAATTCATTATGTGAATAAAAAATAAAAATGGAATTTATTTGTAAAGCCTCAAAACATAACTAATGAACAGAGGAAATGTTAGTTTAGTGCCAGGAATGCCTACATTGTTCATTCTGGACCCTATTTTGAAATTGGAATATTTTGAACTTTGTGTTAAATTGGCCAAATTAACAATTTCCGATCAAATAGAAGTAATAATAGTGAAATAGCTAAGAATTTGGTTGATTGGAATAATGTAATTGGCCTAAAATGGGAGTCAAAGACGGCAAAATCGCCGATTCGTAAATATCGCTGACACATCAAAATTCGCGAGAGCATAATTTCGTCAATTTTCCACCAAATTTCGTACTTTTTGTTTTATTACCTTCACAAAAAGATTCTCTACGATTTCATAAGAAAAAATAACAAATTTTTTTTTTGAAAATTCTTGGACACTGGTGCGTGACTCCAGATTTGGGCCTTGGACCCTGAAAGGGTTAACAGTGTAGCAATTATGTTAAGTGATTAAGCGACAGAAATAGGACAACACGAAACTAAATCTTCCAATGTTGTTGGAGGTACATATATAGGGCCACCAACAACATATGCCACCCTGTGTATCTTCCACCACCCTAAACCTCTGCCAGCATCTCAATAACCACTATTTCTTTACATTCTCCACAATAACTACTTTATTTCTTTACATTCTCTACTATGTTTTTAGACAATATTTCTTATTTATAAATTACATACATTGTTTCAGTGTGACTAGTGGTGTTTCAGTGTGACTAGTGGTGTTTCAGTGTGACTAGTAGTGTTTAGTGGTGGTGGCTGCTGCCGCCTCCACCACCACCACTACATGGCTTATGCTGTCAGTGACCCTGACAAACCCAACACCACCACCACCACCCCCACTAGTCACATACGTAACGACATATTTTATTCATTCTAGAGTATATATCATGTTTCTATTATATTAATAATGTTTGTCATATTAGATGAACTGTGATAAATAAGCCATAGAGTTGATATTAGCATCATATTTAAGTATTTTGTCCTGTCTCCAAACAATACTCTCTCCTCCCTCCATACGCCAACAAGAGTCTTCAATAAAGGTAAAAATGTTAAATGTTCATTTATCCATTTCATTAGTGCTTTATATTTATTTCTCCTTGTTTTCTGTAAGTAAAACTATAGTTATTCTTTAAAAAATTTATTTTTTTGTTAATATTTTTGGGTGTCTGAAGCGGATTAATTGTATTTATATTATTTCGGTTTTCGCACTTTTCGGATTTAGAACAACCTTCTGGAACTGATTAAGTACGAAATCTGGGGTTCCACTGTATGCAAATTATAGGTAGCACATATCTTCAATATGCATTTAGAGGCAAAGTAACACAGAATATGAATACTTACAAAAAATTAATTCACGGTTCATGTTTCTTTTATCATTTTAATTTACTATTTAGTCAGATCAAGACTGTTCAACATTCATAATGATTTTATGCTTTCCATTTACTATAAACTGCTGCACATTACAATGGCATAAAAATTAATATAAAAATGAAACTCATTTTTATATTGATCATGACAGTCTTGTGCAAGAATGAGCAATATCTATACATTTATCATTAATCTTTCACCACGTTATTGCTAACAAAAATATTCCTCAATTGTGTAAGCCACAAAGTAAAAAAAAATAAATAAATAAATAACTTTAATGATATATGTGCAAAACCAAACTGCAGTTACTGAGCTCCTTCGCTACACATTGCAAGTTCTGCACAATGGTCTAGTCAAGATTCTTAAGTCTCCAACATATTTCTATAACAAAACCTGTATACTGTACAATATATAGTTTATCATAACAGTATCATTAATATTTGTAATTTAGTTACTGTAAGCAAAATCTTTCAGGTTTTAATCACTAATGGAATTACTACCCCTGTAAGAGTTTTGTTGTTTCAGCAAGAACCACTGCAATAGTACTTAAGTACTATAAACCAGTACAGTGGACCCCCGCATAACGATCACCTCCGAATGCGACCAATTATGTAAGTGTATTTATGTAAGTGCGTTTGTACGTGTATGTTTGGGGGTCTGAAATGGACTAATCTACTTCACAATATTCCTTATGGGAACAAATTCGGTCAGTACTGGCACCTGAACATACTTCTGGAGTGAAAAAATATCGTTAACCGGGGGGTCCACTGTATTTTTAATTTACAATGTCTCCTTTCATTCATTGCCCATTTTCATAATCTTTTATATTTTACTCATTTCTACCTTAAGTTTTTTCTTCTTTCATAGATATTTACCCTCTGCTATTCTTAACTCATTTAAAATTATCAGTGCATGTCACAGAATACAGTGCCTGTACTTTATTAGTACTCAGAACAAGTTGTAAGTTTGTACAACTGCCCTAATTTTAATGGTTAAATAAATATACTATGTATGGAATAGGTGGTAGGTTACTGAAAGCAGTTAAGAGTTTTAAGAAGGATAGTGAGGCTCAGGTTAGAGTATGCAGGAGAGAGGGATATTATTTCCCAGTAAAAGTTGGCTTTAGACAGGGATGTGTGATCTCACCATGGTTATTCCCACGCATTCATATGATACACTTCGTAATATTTCATTAGTTTTAGTGCTTGCAACTTCTAAATGCCACCATGGCCCCAAAGAAAGCTCCTAATGCCAGGCCTTTGGTAAAGAAGGTGAGAAACACAATAGAATCCAAGAAAGAACTCGTAGCAAAGTACCAAAGTGGAGGAGGAAGAGAGGGAAAAATGTACCTTCTTCAGCGATTCAATACAATTTTTATTTCTTTGCAAGTTTACATTGAGATTCTTTAGTTACAATAATGAGTTGTAGGCACAGAGAGCCACTATCATGCCAAGGCATTATGGGCAGACTAAATTAATAGCTTACAGACTACTTAAAACTTGAGAAATTGATCATAATTTGTTTCAGTTGTATATCTGTTTTTATTTAACCCTTAAATGGTCCAAACGTATATATACGTTTTTTCAACATCTGAAAGTATGTAACAAAGATGTAGATCTTCTTTTTTGTTTTACATTTGAAAACGTGTAAAAAAAAACTTTTATCTACATTTTTTTGTTATAACTGAAAATATGTAAAAAAAGTAGATCTACTTTTGTAGCACTATGAATTTGAACGTCGATCTGTTTGGACCGTTTAAGGGTTAAAGCAGACAAGTTAACTCAAGTTAAAATCTGGGGATATTACACTAGGACAATTTGAAGGTATTTTGTAGGTTGTGTATATCAACAGTAAATATTTAAGTTATATTATTGGAAAATAATACTGAGCATTGGTGAAAGTAGTTTAAAGCATCAGAATGCTATGGTGTAAGGCATAAGTTTTGTAAGTTTTGTGTAGATATTTATACTACACATTACTACTACATTGCAGAGTCACTTGTTTGCACAGAACTGCTAAATGCCTCAAATGATGTAGTGGAAGTTTTACCAGTAAAGGTTGAGAACCAAAACCTAGTCATTGTGGTAGTCTACAAGCCTCCGGATGCAACATCCCAGCAATTCAAGGAACAGCTGTTAAAAATTGACCACTGTCTGGAAAATCTTCCAGCTCCTGCACCCAACATCTTGCTCCTGGGGGATTTCAACTTAAGGCACCTAAAATGGAGGAATATAGCAAATAATATTGTTGCAGTAATAACACCAGGAGGCAGCTCTGATGAAAACTCACTCACACGAGCTTTTAAATCTCTGCACAAAATTCAATTTAAACCAGCAAATAATAGAGCCTACTAGACTGCAGAATACACTAGACCTCATCTTCACTAACAATGATGATCTGATAAGAAATGTCACCATATCAAAAACAATATACTCAGATCACAACATAATTGAGGTTCAAACATGTATGCGTGGAGCCCCAGACCGACATAATGAGACTAGTCACGAGGGAGCATTCACCAAATTCAACTTCAATAACAAAAACAAAGTGGGACCAAGTAAACCAAGTCCTAACCGATATAAGCTGGGAAGATATACTAAGCAACACAGACCCCAACTTATGCCTAGAACAGATTAACTTGGTGGCACTCGATGTATGCACAAGGCTTATTCCTCTAAGAAAAAGGAGGAGTAGATGTAAAATAGAAAGAGACAGGCGCTCCCTTTACAGGCGACAGAAAAGAATAACAGAGGCTAAAAGAGATCAATATATCTGAAATGCGTAGGGAGACACTGGTCAGAGAAATAGCAAGCATCGAACTTAAGCTAAAGGAATCTTATAAAAGTCAGGAATCGCGGGAAGAACTAAAAGCCATAAATGAAATTGAAAGAAACCCAAAGTATTTCTTCTCCTATGCCAAATCAAAGTCGAGAACAACATCCAGTATTGGGCCCCTACTTAAACAAGATGGGTCCTACACAGATGACAGCAAGGAAATGAGTGAGCTACTCAAGTCCCAATATGACTCAGTTTTTAGCAAGCCGCTAACCAGACTGAGAGTCGAAGATCAAAATGAATTTTTTATGAGAGCCACAAAATTTGGTTAACACAAGCCTATCCGATGTTATCCTGACGCCAAATGACTTCGAACAGGCGATAAATGACATGCCCATGCACTCTGCCCCAGGGCCAGACTCACGGAACTCCGTGTTCATCAAGAACTGCAAGAAGCCCCTATCACGAGCCTTTTCCATCCTATGGAGAGGAAGCATGGACACGGGGGTCGTCCCACAGTTACTAAAAACAACAGACATAGCCCCACTCAACAAAGGGGGCAGTAAAGCAACAGCAAAGAACTACAAACTGATAGCACTAACATCCCATATCATAAAAATCTTTGAAAGGGTCCTAAGAAGCAAGATCACCACCCATCTAGAAACCCATCAGTTACACAACCCAGGGCAACATGGGTTTAGAACAGGTCACTCCTGTCTGTCTCAACTATTGGATCACTACGACAAGGTCCTAAATGCACTAGAAGATAAAAAGAATGCAGATGTAATATATACAGACTTTGCAAAAGCCTTCGACAAGTGTGGCCATGGCGTAATAGCGCACAAAATGCATGCTAAAGGAATAACAGGAAAAGTCGGTCGATGGATCTATAATTTCCTCACTAACAGAACACAGAGAGTAGTCGTCAACAGAGTAAAGTCCGAGGCAGCTACGGTGAAAAGCTCTGTTCCACAAGGCACAGTACTCGCTCCCATCTTGTTTCTCATCCTCATATCCGACACAGACAAGGATGTCAGCCACAGCACCGTGTCTTCCTTTGCAGATGACACCCGAATCTGCATGACAGTGTCTTCCATTGCAGACACTGCAAGGCTCCAGGCGGACATCAACCGAATCTTTCAGTGGGCTGCGGAAAACAATATGAAGTTCAACGATGAGAAATTTCAATTACTCAGATATGGTAAACACGAGGAAATTAAATCTTCATCAGAGTACAAAACAAATTCTGGCCACAAAATAGAGCGAAACACCAACGTCAAAGACCTGGGAGTGATCATGTCGGAGGATCTCACCTTCAAGGACCATAACATTGTATCAATCGCATCTGCTAGAAAAATGACAGGATGGATAATGAGAACCTTCAAAACTAGGGAGGCCAAGCCCATGATGACACTCTTCAGGTCACTTCTTCTATCTAGGCTAGAATATTGCTGCACACTAACAGCACCTTTCAAGGCAGGTGAAATTGCTGACCTAGAAAATGTACAGAGAACCTTCATGGCACGCATAATGGAGATAAAACACCTCAATTACTGGGAGCGCTTGAGGTTCCTAAAACTGTATTCCCTGGAACGCAGGCAGGAGAGATACATGATTATATACACCTGGAAAATCCTAGAGAGACTAGTACCGAACTTGCACACGAAAATCACTCACTACGAAAGCAAAAGACTTGGCAGACGATGCAACATCCCCCCAATGAAAAGCAGGGGTGTCACTAGCACGTTAAGAGACCATACAATAAGTGTCAGGGGCCCGAGGCTGTTCAACTGCCTCCCAGCATACATAAGGGGGATTACCAACAGACCCCTGGCAGTCTTCAAGCTGGCACTGGACAAGCACCTAAAGTCGGTTCCTGACCAGCCGGGCTGTGGCTTGTACATTGGTTTGCGTGCAGCCAGCAGCAACAGCCTGGTTGATCAGGCTCTGATCCACCAGGAGGCCTGGTCACAGACCGGGCTGCGGGGGCGTTGACCCCCGAAACTCTCTCCAGGTAAATGCATAGGTAGTAGGTTGGTAGACAGCAACCGCCCAGGGAGGTACTACTGTCCTGCCAAGGGAGTGTAAAACGAAAGCCTGTAATTGTTTTACATGATAGTAGGATTGTTGGTGTCCTTTTTTCTGTCTCATGAACATGCAAAATTTCAGGTATGTCTTGCTACTTCTACTTACACTTAGGTCACACTACACATACATGTACAAGCACATATATACACACCCCTCTGAGTTTTCTTCTATTTTCTTTCTAGTTCTTATTCTTGTTTATTTCCTCTTATCTCCATGGGGAAGTGGAACAGAATTCTTCCTCCGTAAGTCATGCGTATTGTAAGAGGCGACTAAAATGCCAGGAGCAAGGGGCTAGTAACCTCTTCTCCTGTATATATTACTAAATGTAAAAGGAGAAACTTTCGTTTTTCCTTTTGGGCCACCCCGCCTCGGTGGGATACGGCCGGTGTGTTGAAAGAAAGATTTATACTACACATAGGTAGTAGGTTGGTAGACAGCAACCGCCCAGGGAGGTACTACCGTCCTGCCAAGGGAGCGTAAAACGAAAGCCTGTAATTGTTTTATATGATGGTAGGATTGCTGGTGTCCTTTTTTCTGTCTCATGAACATGCAAGATTTCAGGTATGTCTTGCTACTTCTACTTACACTTAGGTCACACTACTCATACATGTACAAGCACATATATACACACCCCTCTGGGTTTTCTTCTATTTTCTTTCTAGTTCTTATTCTTGTTTATTTCCTCTTATCTCCATGGGGAAGTGGAACAGAATTCTTCCTCCGTACGTCATGTGTGTTGTAAGAGGCAACTAAAATGCCGGGAGCAAGGGGCTAGTAACTTCTTCTCCTGTATATATTACTAAACGTCAAAGGAGAAACTTTCGTTTTTCCTTTTGGGCCACCCCACCTCGGTGGGATGCGGCCGGTGTGTTGAAAGAAAGATTTATACTACAATGTGGTATTAAGTTATGTATGAACTTTGGGTATTTAAATTTTAAAGTGTTAAGATTTAGGTAATTGGGAGATCTTAATTTAAGTATTGAGTATTGAATATTTAGTTTAGGGTGAGTAGATGATTTTTGAGAAGAGTCTTGAATTGATGTTCAGACCTGGTTACTTTAGTATTTACTGGTAGCGAGTTCAAAATTTTGGAGCCCTTTATGTGCATAGAGTTCTTACATAGTGTGGTGTAGACACGGGGTACCTCAAAAAGTGATGTGTCTTGAGTTATGGTCGCACATCCTGTTAAGGTTGGTGAGGAGAAGTTTGAGTGAAGGGTTTATGTTTGAGTGTAGTGTTCTATGTATGTAGTAGGCACAAGAATAAGTATGGATGTTCATTACGGTGAGTAATTTTAGACTTTTGAATATTGGTGGAGTATGCTGTCTGAAGTGGGAATTTATCATCATTCTGACTGCAGCTTTTTGCTGGGTTATTAAGTGATTTAATGTTGTTGATCACCATGCACAAATTTCATAGGTGAGATAAGGGTATATGAGTGAGTGATACAGTGATTCTACGATATATACAATACTAAAGCAGCACAAGTCGATAAAGGCTATAGCGCCAGCCAGCGATAAAGTGTAGCATTAACAGTGTAGCAAGTAAGTTAAGCAATTAATCGATAAAAAAGGACAGTACAAACCTAACTCCTCCAATGTTGTTGGAGTTGTATAGGGCTACTGACAACACCGCCACCACAATGTACGGCTTATGCTCTCAGTGACCCTTATACACCCAACAACAAACCACCACCACTTGTGACATACGTAATGGCATTTTTTATTCATTCTAGAGTATATGTCATGTTTCCATGTTATTAATATTCTTTATTATGTCATATTAGATGAACTGTGATAGATAAATAAGCCGCAGAGTTGATATTAGTGTCATATTGAAGGACTATCTTGTCTTGCATCCAAACACATTCCCCTGCCGCCGCCGCAATTCCTAACATATGTAATGACATTTTATTCATACACCAACAAGAGTCTTCAATTAAGGTAAGTGTGATGTTATTATCGTTTTATTCTTCATGTCTCATTGTTTTCTGTGTATGTAAATCTATATTTCATGTAAAAAATATTTTTTTGCAAATACTTTTAGTATGAAATGGATTAATTGGATTTACATTATTTCTTATGGGGAAAATGGTTTTGCAAATCGTCAATTTCACCATTAGTCACACTCTCTAGAATGGATTAATTACGAAAAACAAGGGTCCACTGTAATTTATTCCTGAGAAAAAAAGAAATTCTATTTTCTATAAAACTCTATGGAGTTCACCTGCCTCAAGTCACTGGAGCATACACCTCCACTCATAACGGCAGCCCACAGGCAACTAAGCAGCACTCACTATGAACACTAATACGGAGTTGACAGACAAGATGCCATGTTGTGTATTTGAAAAGAAACAATCGTAAAAATCATAATTTTTGAAAAAAAAAAAGTCCTCTTGATGACAGCAAGAACAAAACACATTATATTTTTGGAAAAAGATACTTAGAAACATGATAGAAACAAGCTGATTGCATCATGTTGCCAGATTTATGCACTATTTTTCAGTAAGAAAAAAAATCATAAATTTTCTATTTTTTTTTTGTGTATATGTGGGGGGGGGGATTTGTACCTCCCCCTTGAGCTCTACCACTGTACTGTGGTGGTTACAATAGAAGAGAGCAACGTTAACAGATGCCAAAGTTAGTTTAACATCTTTATTGTGCACCTCATACCATTCTGTTTGCAGTAGTCAAGGGATTACAGAGGTACATTATGGATCCAGAGACTGGACTGCAAGGCTTTGACAGCTGAGCAACACACCAAAGTCTGACACCATCTGCAAGTTTTAATACCTCTCTTCCACACTAACAATCCTAGGGAAAGATCTAGCTCTTGTCCCTACACAGCCACAGTCAGTGTACTAAGAAAATCACAATGAATAAATGATTAAATTTACTAAAAACTGGATATTCAGTTTTACATTAAGTCAGGTATTCACTCATTACAATTTTTGAGTACATCACCCCTTCTCTGAAGAGTTGCAGATCCTGGCATCTGCTAACAATTACCAAAGTAACCTCTACAGTATAATGGTAGAGCACAGGCTTCGCATACACACAGCTCAGATTCAATTCCTGTCCAGTTTTATGTGAATGTACTTACAAATTTCTTGAGATTGTCTTGCAGTTAAATTTGTGGTCATTCCTTAAACCAGAAAAATCTTTTAAATAAATAAATTTACCATAAACACCAATATCACTACATATACATGTGGTTATAACCACACGAATATTTTAGTCATGCAAGCGAATAATTATTCGCTTTTAATTTTCTCTATAAATACTATACTACAGGTAATTAATATTATTTCAATGCAGTACTTACATTGGTTGCATGGTTCTCTTACATAAATCTATTGCCCACTCCAGCATGTCTGGGTCCACATCTTTGACTCTCTTACATATTAGCCGGCAACTCAGTCCATTACGTTCATACTTGTGAAAAATTGGGAATTTTGATAGTGGCTCTGGCTGGAAATAGTTATAGTATTACACATGATACAGTCAAATATCTGCTTCATGTGTGGTTCGTAATTGTTTACACAAACAGAATTAAATGAAGTGCATTATAATACAACGGTATATAATATATGTAAATTGAAGAATATGCTGTCCATATACTGTACAGTAACAGCAACTGATGACTTTTTAAACAAGCTGAAACAAAAAATAGCAAATAAAACCTCTGCCGCAAACTAAAAGGAAAAAATGTGAAACAAAGCTATACAAATTAGCATGAGGAATTTTAATAAGATTATTACCTAACACCTAAATTTCTAATGCAGTTATGCAGTGAGAATTTTCTTTTAGTTTTTTAATCCAAAAGCCCATCCATCTCACCACCCATGACCAAATCATCCTGACATGTGACATTCATGAAAACCTAAAATTTAGATCTCTCTAGCCTGATCCATTTTCTATCCTTATTACAGCATATGCAGTTTAACATTTCCCTTCCAGGATCCTGGTTACTTCTTCCTGCAATTTTACATAATTTTTATTACAATTACAATTCTGATTCCATCATTTTCTCAAAAAGTACAGTACAAGAATTTCTTTTTTTTATTGTACACTATACCATATTCAAATTGTATCTGTATTCTAAATATTCAGTACACATACAGTGGACCCCCGGTTTACGATATTATTTCATTCCAGAAGTATGTTCAGGTGCCATTACTGAACAAATTTGTTCTCATAAGGAATATTGTGAATTAGATTAGTCCATTTCAGACCCCCAAACATACACGTACAAACGCACTTACATAAATACACTTACATAATTGGTCGCATTGGGAGCTGATCGTAAAGCGGGGGTCTACTGTACACTCACTTATGTACTCCCACATCATAACTTCAACAATTACCTTGAACCTTTTATCCATTGTTGATAGGAATATAATTGAATCATTGTTTTCACAAAAAGCATTTTTTAATATATGAATACATCTTTTGTCTTATACAAATTAGATTCACTTATAATTAATAATCTACTGCACAACTATGAAATAATTACTATCCTACTGTACAACTATGATACAATACTTAGTGTTAAGTAGTCTGTAAGCCAATTATGTTAAGTTGGCCCATAATGCCTAGGCATAATAGAGGCTCTCTTTGCATTGCAACCCACTATTGTAAATACAAAATCTCAATGTACTATTTGCAAAGACATAAAATAAATAAATAAATAAATAAGATTAATTCTCAGCTTTGCCATTCCATTACTAATGCAATTCACTAGTATTGCTACCTCAAGCAGTTTAACATTTATACTAGAGCATAATTAATATAATAACAGGTTTGTTTTGCTACTTCAACTTACACTTGGGTTACCCTGCACATGCATGTACATGCATATACGTATGTACATACCCATCTGGATTTTCTTCTACAGTATTTCCTTAAAAGTTCTTGTTCTTCCCACCTGCCTCAGTGGGATACAGCCAGTTTGTCGAGAAAAAAAAAATGACAACAGCCTCTCCTCACTTAACGACAGAGTTCCATTCCTATGACTACGTTGGTAAATGAATTTGTCACTAACTGAGGAGCATGTGTGTGTCATTCATCTTTGATATTGTTTTAATGTCACCTTTGCACCATTTATAACATTTCTGGTATATTTTTAAATGATTATTCAGTAGTGTACTGTATGTTGTAATAAACAGAATAGAGGAAACCAGCTCTAATATACATTATTTAAGTATGCATAGTGGTCAGAGAGCCCATTGTATGTCCGAGTTGGTAAACGAGTACATCACTAAATAAGGAGAGGCTGTAATATATTGTACATACTTTTCCATATACTGGTTCTATACTGTATAAAGAATAATCTAAGCTGAAAGCTAGAAAATAGGTCACACAGTTTTTCCTCCTCCTAGCCTAAACTTAGAGGGAGCGATATCCGATAAAATGGAGCAGGCACAACAGGTTTAGTATTGAGGCTTATAAATTAAAAACAACTTGACAGAAGCTACATAAATTTACCATTTCAAGTTTTGATAAATTAGTAACTACCACAAGAATATAATGTCTTACTATTGAATTTGCCTGTTTGACAAGAAGTTGAGCTGCCGCAATCCTTGCCCTCTCTGCCTTTTGAGCAGCTCGCCGTTCTTTTCCTTTATTTTTTGACCTACTTTTCTTCAGCTGGCGTTCCTGTCAAAAGAAAACTCTTTTTTGAAATAACACTACTATTTTGTAACTAAAATGCCTTATTGTTTTCTTAGGAATGAAACTGATACATTAAGTTTCTTGAATTAGAATAACACACAATACACACTTTCAAGAAAATACAAATGCATCTCAGGGAGAAATACATTAATTATACTTAAAAAAATGGTAAACAGTTGGAAAGGGTTGCAGATGGTAGATAATGTACAGAAAACCCTCATTTTAACAGACCTCAATTTAACAGTCTTTCAAAATATAAGAACTAAGCCAAATAGTCTATTGATTCGAAATTAACGAACAAAGAATGTTGGTTAAAGAAATGACCTTTTGTTATGTTCACGAGAAAATAATCTCAATCTCGTATCTACCACAATCACCATTTCTGGTTACCCACTACCCCACACCCATCAGTCAGCAGTAATAAATCAAAGATTTGTCATAATGTAGTACTCTTTATGGTTAAGAAAACACCACAGATCAAGCTTTTATTGGAACAGTTTTATTCAATTTAGAGCTTTATTAAATATGACAATGAAGCCTTAACCGCTTTCTCTATCTTTTATACAGAGCTATGTTATTGTTGCTAGTGTCACTCACATATACAGTGGACCCCCACATACCGTACGCATCACATAACGTTCAATCTGCATACCGCTCGCTTTTATCGCAAAAATTTTGCCTCGCATACCGCTCAAAAACCCGCTCACCGCTCTTTGTCCAAGACGCGTCCAATGTGCGCCCTTAGCCAGCCTCACATGTGCCGCCGGTGGCATTGTTTACCAGCCAGCCTCCGCGGTAACATCCAAGCATACAATCGGAACATTTCGTATTATTACAGTGTTTTTGGTGATTTTATCTGCAAAATAAGTGACCATGGGCCCCAAAAAAGCTTCTAGTGCCAACCCTACAGCAATAAGGGTGAGAATTACTATAGAGATGAAGAAAAAGATCATTGATAAGTATGAAAGTGGAGTGCGTGTCTCCGAGTTGGCCAGGTTGTATAATAAACCCCCATCAACCATCGCTACTATTGGTGGTACAGCTGCTGCTGCTGCTGTACCACCGTCAGCTGCTGCTGCTGCTGCACTGTCAGCTGCTGCTGCTGCTGTACCACCGTCAGCTGCTGCTGTAGTACCGTCTGCTGCTGCTGTAGCATCGTCTGCTGCTGCTGTAGCACTGTCAGCTGCTGCTGCTGCTGTAGCACTATCAGCTGCTGCTGCTGCTGCTGTAGCACTGTCAGCTGCTGCTGCTGCTGTAGCACTGTCAGCTGCTGCTGCTGCTGCTGTAGCACCGTTGTTGGTGTGGCTTATTGAGAATACCAAGAAACAATTAACCCCAGAGGATTTGCCACCCAGGATAACCCAAAAAAGTCAGTGTCATCGAAGACTGTCTAACTTATTTCCATTGGGGTCCTTAATCTTGTCTCCCAGGATGCAACCCACACCAGTCGACTAACACCCAGGTGAACATGGAAAAATGCCTGGAACTAGTGCTCATATTGGTGAATTTAAAGCCAGCAAAGGTTGGTTTGAGAGATTTAAGAATCGTAGTGGCATACACAGTGTGATAAGGCCTGTTCTGGAAGAAAATGCCAAACAGGACCTACAGTACTCAGGAGGAAAAGGCACTCCCAGGACACAGTGTCTCATCAGTCATTGCTGCATCTTCAATAAAGGTAAGTGTCATTTATTCTTCATTTAGTAGAGTAGTACATGCACAATATATATTGTGCATGTACTACTCTACTATTGTGCATGTATCCTTCTCTTTGTGTGTAGGAAAATGTGTATTTCATGTGGTAAAAAAAAATTTTTCATACTTTTGGGTGTCTTGCACGGATTAATTTGATTTCCATTATTTCTTATGGGGAAAATTCATTCGCATACCGATCATTTCGCATAACAATGAGCCCTCTTGCACGGATTAAAGTCGCTATGCGGGGGTCCACTGTATCTATGTTCTAAATACAGGCCCTCAAGCATGTTGTGAGCAGTAAATTTTGGCCTAGACCTGAGAGACTGGGTCTGTGCACTGTGTGTGAACAGTATATATGTAAAATCCTGCTCTACACAATGCATGATGAATTTAAAAGCAAACCTCTGATCTTGTTTTTGCTTTAAGATAGCAACTTTGAGGTGCACTGACTTCAGTGTTACTGAAGTCAGTGCACTTTTGGTAACCATAAAAACAGAGCAGTGACAGTGTACTCACCTCACAACCTAACGTACCAGATTTTGAACTCGGGACAAAGTGAGACGTGTCAAAGTCTCCCAACAACTGCTGCCTCTATAAACTAGATTGTAATAGGAACCTAGTTGTTAGCTTTTTTAGACCCCTCCTGATTACTATTACAGTCATATGGGTGCTAACCCTGTAGGGGTCATACAGCACCTAGGGAATGGAAGGCATTCTGACTTTTTTCAAGAAATTGGAGCACAGGTCCAATTCCTTAGATTAAGAGCCTCTCACCAGCATTAAGGAACCTACCTGGAGGAAATGTCCCCCTAAGAGAGGACCTAAAAAGGACCCTAACAAAAAGATATGCCACACTGCTTTGCTTTCTGGGATATCCTGGGTTAATATGTGCAACTGTTAGGCATTTTAATTTCAAAACATTATGCCTACATAGTAGACTTCTCCAGTCGAATACAGAGGAGGCAGTAGAAGCAGTAGAGATGTAAAGACGATGTAATCAGACCATCAGCATTGAAGACGTAGTTTTGAGGTGGTCAGTCCCTCAGCCTGGAGAAGTTTTTTCCTCCATGAGGGACTGACCACGTCAGAACTACGTTTTCAATGTTGATGACCTCATTACATTGTCTTTACACCTCTACTGCTTCTGCTGCCCCTGTACTCAACTGAAGAAGTCTACCATGTAGGCCAAACATTTCAGAATAAAGCTGCCTAACAGTTAGCAACTTGTCGATAATGTACACCATTATCATATTCACAATGTATATTTTATTGTCAAACTCTGGCGAGGAGCAATTTTTAATTATGCATTACAATATAAACTAACTAGTTGAAATGTCACTTGAAACTTATTTTGGGGGTTATCTTAGGTAATTTACACAACATTACGTGAGACAATTATAATTATCTAAAGACTTGTGTAACTTCATATGAATAAACCTATTCAATTCCAGAATAGAAAATAAAGATTCAGTCACGTCCAGTTTACAGGTTTTAACAGACTGGCTTTAAAATTCAAGAAAGTTTGTACTAAGCACATAATCACCGAAATACAGTGGCGATCACTGGGAAAGTTTTGACATAAGAAACCTTGTATTTAAATCACACTTTCAAAAATATAATGAACAAGACGAGAGAATTTCAAATTTCCCTGAGGCAGCACACCGCTGTCCTCCAGTAATAAAGCACTAACCCCGGCACCTACGTACATCCATGGCTGGGGTGAGAGGTAGGTGAGGAAGAAGTGAGCCAGGGGAGGCAGGAGAGCCAGTGTCAGTGACGAAGAGTGTGTAAAACAGTGAGAGCAGCTCAGGAGAGCCTCGTCCAGCCAGGCGGGAACCTTCTCCTGGCCGCCATTACTACATACAACCTGCCTAAACTATAATTATAATAAACAATAATAAATATTCAATTTTTTTCAGTATAAATGTCCATTTAAATCGCCATTTATAATAAATCATTATATGGGACGAAAATGGCTACATCTGTTTGGTTATCTTACGTTAAATCTCTACAGTTTATCCAATGGAAAGATGTCACTGTGACTTTTTTAGAGGGGTTATTCTAGGTAATTCACACAATGTATGATAATTGCACTTATGTGCACCTGTGCCGAAATAAACTTACTCACACAAGCATTTTTTCAATAGGGATAAGTACTAAACCCGTAGGAGTCATGTAGAGCCTGGTGAATGAAAGACATTCAGGTTAAGATTCTTCTAACAAGCTCTATTTCTTTCTGCAAAATGTAGTTTATATGTAATGAAATATTGTTAAGCACAAAAGAAAGTCACTAGCATGTTGTGCATTTCGGATTATTAAAGAAGAGATTTAACAACCCAGGATAACCTAATGAAATCCGTCATTAAAAAAAAAAGGCAGTAGACCTAAATAACTTGCGAACAATCATGTACAAAAAAAAGCAGTTCATGTGCTGTCCCCCATTATTGCAACAATATTTAACAAATCTGTTGAATCTTCAACATTCCCAGTCATACGTCAAGGGTCACCCTGATCCACAAAGGAGCGATCCTACAGAACTAAATAACTTGCATTTGCTCTCAAAAATCTTCGAAAAAAATAATATATAAAAAAATCTACTCCTACCTCCTATCCCATAACGTACTGAACCCCTGCCAGTTTGGGTTTAGGCCGAAAAAAACGCATGAATGATGCAATTATTCAGATGCTCGAATTACTGTATACGTACAGCATTTGAAAAAAAAAATGAATATCCTCTGGGGCTCTTCATAGACCTACGGAAAGCATCAATACAGTAGATCATATTATCTTGCACCTAAAGCAAGAGCATTACGGGGTCAGAGGACACTCTCTCAATTACCTAAAATCTTATCTTAGTGGTAGACACCAGTTTGTATACACAAATAGCGTGACCTCCAATACTCAGCCTGTAGTTGTTGGAGTGCCACAGGGGAGTGTCCTAGGTCCTCTACTCTTTCTTGTTTACATCAGTGACTTCCCAAATGCACCGCGACTCCTAAAACCAGTTCTATTCGCAGATGACACCACATATGTCTTCTCCCATCCAAACCCGGCTATACTGAATAACACTGGAAACGGCGAGCTTCACAAAATATCAAACTGGATGAAAACCAACAAACTTACTCTCAATATAGACAAAACCTACTTAATGCTTTTTGGAAACAGAACATCGAATATCCAGCTAAATACATCGATAAATGATTCACCCATTACAAGACTCACTGAGGGCAAATTTCTAGGTCTTCACTTGGACTGTAATCTTAAATTTGACCCACATCCAGCATATAACTAAGAAAGTTTCCAAAATAGGAGGCATCCTTTCCAAGATACGATACTATGCACGCCAAAGGGCCCTCCTGACCTTATATCACTAATATACCCCAATGGAAATAAGTATTTGTGCTTGGGGTTCTACCACGGCCAATTACACACTGTCATGCTGAAGATTGAGACACTTATGCAGCATATGGAAATCTTTATTCAGGAAACGTTTCGCCACACAGTGGCTTCATCAGTCCAATACAAAGAGGAAGGCGTAAGGAGAGGAGGAGAATGAGGTAATCAGTCCCTCAACCTGGAGTCGATGTGTTCAGTCCATCAATCTTGTAGAATGTACAGCATAGGGCCGTAGACGTGGCTTATATACTGTAGTGAGGTGACGTGAAGCAGATGGAGGCGGGGTCATAGTGGTACCATCCACTAGTCGAAGTAGGTCTTCGTCCAAAGGTTGAACAAGTGTTGAAGAATTCTTTGTAACAAGATCCCATGATGCTGCAGTGTCTGACAGTTGTGATGAATGGTTTGAAAAACCGACAAGTTGAAGATTGAGACACTTATGCAGCATATGGAAATCTTTATTCAGGAAACGTTTCGCCACACAGTGGCTTCATCAGTCCAATACAAAGAGGAAGGCGTAAGGAGAGGAGGAGAATGAGGTAATCAGTCCCTCAACCTGGAGTCGATGTGTTCAGTCCATCAATCTTGTAGAATGTACAGCATAGGGCCGTAGACGTGGCTTATATACTGTAGTGAGGTGACGTGAAGCAGATGGAGGCGGGGTCATAGTGGTACCATCCACTAGTCGAAGTAGGTCTTCGTCCAAAGGTTGAACAAGTGTTGAAGAATTCTTTGTAACAAGATCCCATGATGCTGCAGTGTCTGACAGTTGTGATGAATGGTTTGAAAAACCGACAAGTTGAAGATTGAGACACTTATGCAGCATATGGAAATCTTTATTCAGGAAACGTTTCGCCACACAGTGGCTTCATCAGTCCAATACAAAGAGGAAGGCGTAAGGAGAGGAGGAGAATGAGGTAATCAGTCCCTCAACCTGGAGTCGATGTGTTCAGTCCATCAATCTTGTAGAATGTACAGCATAGGGCCGTAGACGTGGCTTATATACTGTAGTGAGGTGACGTGAAGCAGATGGAGGCGGGGTCATAGTGGTACCATCCACTAGTCGAAGTAGGTCTTCGTCCAAAGGTTGAACAAGTGTTGAAGAATTCTTTGTAACAAGATCCCATGATGCTGCAGTGTCTGACAGTTGTGATGAATGGTTTGAAAAACCGACAAGTTGAAGATTGAGACACTTATGCAGCATATGGAAATCTTTATTCAGGAAACGTTTCGCCACACAGTGGCTTCATCAGTCCAATACAAACCATTCATCACAACTGTCAGACACTGCAGCATCATGGGATCTTGTTACAAAGAATTCTTCAACACTTGTTCAACCTTTGGACGAAGACCTTTTAGTGGATGTTATCCCCGCCTATCTGGTCACCTTTCTACATGCATATTGATGGACTGCTATGTTGATGATTAATCTTTGTTCCTCTTTGTATTGGACTGTATGTTGTGTATATCTGAATGTCTCAAACATTCATCTTACACTCACCTATCTTGGTAACACTTTGTACTTCGACTAGTGGATGGTACCACTCTATCCACGTCACCTCACTACAGCCAACGGCCCTATACCTACAAATTGATGGACCACATTTAATAACACAACTGATGAAAACGTTTCGGCATATGTGCATAAGTGTCTCAATCTTCAACTTGTCGGTTTTTCATCATCACAACTCCAGCGCATCATGGGATCTTGTTAAAAGAATTCAACACCCACGAAGACTACTTCGACTAGTGGATGGTACTATGGAGTTTACCTGGAGAGAGTTCCAGGGGTCAATGCCCCCGCGGCCCGGTCTGTGATTAGGCCTCCTGGTGGATCAGGGCCTGATCAACCAGACTGTTACTGCTGGCTGCACGCAATCCAACGTACGAGCCACAGCCCGGCTGGTCAGGTACCGACTTTAGGTGCTTGTCCAGTGCCTGCTTGAAGACAGCCAGGGGTCTATTGGTAATCCCCATTATGTATGCTGGGAGGCAGTTGAACAGTCTCGGGCCCCTGACACTTATTGTATTGTCTCTTAACATGCTAGTGACACCCCTGCTTTTCATTGGGGGGGATGTTGCATCGTCTGCCAAGTCTTTTGCTTTCGTTGTGAGTGATTTTCGTGTGCAAGTTCGGTACTAGTCCCTCTAGGATTTTCCAGGTGTATATAATTATGTATCTCTTCTGCCTGCGTTCCAGGGAGTACAGGTTCAGGAACTTCAAGCGCTCCCAGTAATTGAGGTGTTTTATCTCCGTTATGCACGCCGTGAAGGTTCTCTGTACATTTTCTAGGTCAGCAATTTCACCTGCCTTGAAAGGTACTGTTAGTGTGCAGCAATATTCCAGCCCCAGATAGAACAAGAGACCTGAAGAGTGTCATCATGGGCTTGGCATCCCTAGTTCTGAAGGTTCTCATTATCCATCCTGTTATTTTTCTAGCAGATGCGATTGTTACAATGTTATGGTCCTTGAAGGTGAGATCCTCCGACATGATCACTCTCAGGTCTCTGACGTTGGTTTTTCGCTCTATTTTGTGGAAGGAATTTGTTTTGTACTCTGATGAAGTTTTAATTTCCTCACGTTTACCATATCGGAGTAATTGAAATTTCTCAAAAACATGAACTTACTTTATATACATAATATACGCACTTATTATTGTGCCACCTATATATACAGAACGTTAAACTTAAATATCAACCCTCCACTCAAACTTCTCCTAGATAGCTTCAACAGAACACACAGGCATAACACGAGGAACAAAACACTTTTTGATATCCCTCTTGTCCGTCTCACACTATGCAAAAATGCAATGCACACAAAGGGCCTGAAGATCTGGAACTCTTTATCTGAAACAGCAAGAGGTCCCCTGCCCCTGGCATGGTGCCAGATAAGTGGAAAATGGCAAATGTGATACCTATTTTCAAAGTAGGTGACAGGTCCTTAGCTTCGAACTATAGACCAATAAGCCTAACCTCCATAGTGGGAAAATTTATGGAATCAATAATTGCCGAGGCAGTTCGTAGCCACCTTGAAAAGCATAAATTAATCAACGAATCTCAGCATGGTTTTACAAAGGGGCGTTCCTGCCTTACGAATTTATTAACTTTTTTCACTAAGGTATTTGAGGAGGTAGATCATGGTAATGAATATGATATTGTGTATATGGACTTCAGTAAGGCTTTTGACAGGGTCCCACATCAGAGACTATTGAGGAAAATTAAAGCACATGGAATAGGAGAAATTTTTTCCTGGATAGAGGCATGGCTGACAAATAGGCAGCAGAGAGTTTGCATAAATGGGGAGAAATCAGAGTGGGGAAGCGTCACGAGCGGTGTTCCACAGGGGTCAGTGTTGAGCCCCCTGCTGTTCACAATCTACATAAACGACATAGATGAGGGCATAAAGAGCGACATCGGCAAGTTTGCCGATGACACCAAAATAGGCCGTCGAATTCATTCTGACGAGGACGTTCGAGCACTCCAGGAAGATTTGAATAGACTGATGCAGTGGTCGGAGAAGTGGCAGATGCAGTTTAATATAGACAAATGCAAAGTTCTAAATGTTGGACAGGACAATAACCATGCCACATATAAACTAAATAATGTAGATCTTAATATTACGGATTGCGAAAAAGATTTAGGAGTTCTGGTTAGCAGTAATCTGAAACCAAGACAACAGTGCATAAGTGTTCGCAATAAAGCTAATAGAATCCTTGGCTTCATATCAAGAAGCATGAAGATTGAGACACTTATGCAGCATATGGGAATCTTTATTCAGGAAACGTTTCGCCACACAGTGGCTTCATCAGTCCAATACAAAGAGGAAGGCGTAAGGAGAGGAGGAGTATGAGGTAATCAGTCCCTCAGCCTGGAGTCGATGTGTTCAGTCCATCAAACTTGAAGAATGTACAGCATAGGGCCATAGACGTGGCTTATATACTGTAGTGAGGTGAGGTGAAGCAGGCGGAGGCGGGGTCCCATATGCTGCATAAGTGTCTCAATCTTCAACTTGTCGGTTTTTCAAACCATTCATCACAACTGTCAGACACTGCAGCATCATGGCATCTTGTTACAAAGAATTCTTCAACACTTGTTCAACCTTTGGACGGAGACCTACTTCGACTAGTGGATGGTACCACTATGACCCCGCCTCCGCCTGCTTCACCTCACCTCACTACAGTATATAAGCCACGTCTACGGCCCTATGCTGTACATTCTTCATGTTTGATGGACTGAACACATCGACTCCAGGCTGAGGGACTGATTACCTCATACTCCTCTCTTTACGCCTTCCTCTTTGTATTGGACTGATGAAGCCACTGTGTGGCGAAACGTTTCCTGAATAAAGATTCCCATATGCTGCATAAGTGTCTCAATCTTCAACTTGTCAGTTTTTCAAACCATTCATCACATCAAGAAGCATAAATAATAGGAGTCCTCAGGTTGTTCTTCAACTCTATACATCCTTGGTTAGGCTTCATTTAGATTATGCTGCACAGTTTTGGTCACCGTATTACAGAATGGATATAAATTCTCTGGAAAATGTACAAAGGAGGATGACAAAGTTGATCCCATGTATCAGAAACCTTCCCTATAAGGATAGACTAAGGGCCCTGAATCTGCACTCTCTAGAAAGACGTAGAATTAGGGGGGATATGATTGAGGTGTATAAATGGAAGACAGGAATAAATAAAGGGGATGTAAATAGTGTGCTGAAAATATCTAGCCTAGACAGGACTCGCAGCAATGGTTTTAAGTTGGAAAAATTCAGATTCAGGAAGGATATAGGAAAGTACTTGTTTGGTAATAGAGTTGTGGATGAGTTGAACAAACTCCCGAGTACAGTTATAGAGGCCAGAACGTTGTGTAGCTTTAAAAATAGGTTGGATAAATACATGAGTGGATGTGGGTGGGTGTGAGTTGGACCTGATAGCTTGTGCTACCAGGTCAGTTGCCGTGTTCCTCCCTTAAGTCAATGTGACCTGACCTGACTAGGTTGGGTGCATTGGCTTAAGCCGGTAGGAGACTTGGACCTGCCTCGCATGGGCCAGTAGGCCTTCTGCAGTGTTCCTTCGTTCTTATGTTCTTATCTTAGCTCATCTATCTTATTTCTTAGACTCCTACTATTTGTATAGTAAACTTTAAGAGAGCTAGTCACTCGTTGCCCTCTACTATCCCTCTTTGTTTGTTGATCAATTGATTTGCCATTACTAGCAACTTTATTTTGAATATTGTCTTTTAAACATATCCCTGAGGTATCCCGGTAATAACTGCTGTTTTTAACCCTAATGCTGCAGCCTGATTGTTTCCCACAAACACCCATACCTCTATAATCTATCAGTTTAAATTCCTAGACAAGTCATCAATTACCCTCTCAATTGAATTGGCTAATGCAACCACTCCATCCCCAGAGAGATGAACCCCATCCCTTGCATACATATCACGTTTGTCAAAGAATAGGTCCCAGTTATCAATGAATGGGATTGCAAGTGCATTGCAGTACCTGTCTAGCCAGCAATTTATACCAATTGCCCTAGACATCCATTCATTGCCCACTCCCTTTCTAGGCAAGATGCTACATATGACTGGGATCCCTCCCTTAGACCTAACTACTTCTATGGCTGACCTGTACTTACCTGGAGTTTACCTGGAGAGAGTTCCGGGGGTCAACGCCCCCGCGGCCCGGTCTGTGACCAGGCCTCCTGGTGGATCAGAGCCTGATCAACCAGGCTGTTACTGCTGGCTGCACGCAAACCAACGTACGAGCCACAGCCCGGCTGATCAGGAACCGACTTTAGGTGCTTGTCCAGTGCCAGCTTGAAGACTGCCAGGGGTCTGTTGGTAATCCCCCTTATGTATGCTGGGAGGCAGTTGAACAGTCTCGGGCCCCTGACACTTATTGTATGGTCTCTTAACGTGCTAGTGACACCCCTGCTTTTCATTGGGGGGATGTTGCATCGTCTGCCAAGTCTTTTGCTTTCGTAGTGAGTGATTTTCGTGTGCAAGTTCGGTACTAGTCCCTCTAGGATTTTCCAGGTGTATATAATCATGTATCTCTCCCGCCTGCGTTCCAGGGAATACAGGTTCAGGAACCTCAAGCGCTCCCAGTAATTGAGGTGTTTTATCTCCGTTATGCGCGCCGTGAAGGTTCTCTGTACATTTTCTAGGTCAGCAATTTCACCTGCCTTGAAAGGTGCTGTTAGTGTGCAGCAATATTCCAGCCTAGATAGAACAAGTGACCTGAAGAGTGTCATCATGGGCTTGGCATCCCTCGTTTTGAAGGTTCTCATTATCCATCCTGTCATTTTTCTAGCAGATGCGATCGATACAATGTTATGGTCCTTGAAGGTGAGATCCTCCGACATGATCACTCCCAGGTCTTTGACGTTGGTGTTTCGCTCTATTTTGTGGCCAGAATTTGTTTTGTACTCTGATGAAGATTTAATTTCCTCGTGTTTACCATATCTGAGTAATTGAAATTTCTCATCGTTGAACTTCATATTGTTTTCTGCAGCCCACTGAAAGATTTGGTTGATGTCCGCCTGGAGCCTTGCAGTGTCTGCAATGGAAGACACTGTCATGCAGATTCGGGTGTCATCTGCAAAGGAAGACACGGTGCTGTGGCTGACATCCTTGTCTATGTCAGATATGAGGATGAGGAACAAGATGGGAGCGAGTACTGTGCCTTGTGGAACAGAGCTTTTCACCGTGCCTGCCTCGGACTTTACTCTGTTGACTACTACTCTCTGTGTTCTGTTAGTGAGGAAATTATAGATCCATCGACCGACTTTTCCTGTTATTCCTTTAGCACGCATTTTGTGCGCTATTACGCCATGGTCACACTTGTCGAAGGCTTTTGCAAAGTCTGTATATATTACATCTGCATTCTTTTTGTCTTCTAGTGCATCTAGGACCTTGTCGTAGTGATCCAATAGTTGAGACAGACAGGAGCGACCTGTTCTAAACCCATGTTGCCCTGGGTTGTGTAACTGATGGGTTTCTAGATGGGTGGTGATCTTGCTTCTTAGGACTCTTTCAAAGATTTTTATGATATGGGATGTTAGTGCTATCGGTCTGTAGTTCTTTGCTGTTGCTTTACTGCCCCCTTTGTGGAGTGGGGCTATGTCTGTTGTTTTTAGTAACTGTGGGACGACCCCCGTGTCCATGCTCCCTCTCCATAGGATGGTAAAGGCTCGTGATAGGGGCTTCTTGCAGTTCTTGATGAACACGGAGTTCCATGAGTCTGGCCCTGGGGCAGAGTGCATGGGCATGTCATTTATCGCCTGTTCGAAGTCATTTGGCGTCAGGATAACATCAGATAGGCTTGTGTTAACCAAATTCTGTGGCTCTCTCATAAAAAATTCATTTTGATCTTCGACTCTCAGTCTGGTTAGTGGCTTGCTAAAAACTGAGTCATATTGGGACTTGAGTAGCTCACTCATTTCCTTGCTGTCATCTGTGTAGGACCCATCTTGTTTAAGTAAGGGCCCAATACTGGACGTTGTTCTCGACTTTGATTTGGCATAGGAGAAGAAATACTTTGGGTTTCTTTCGATTTCATTTATGGCTTTTAGTTCTTCCCGCGATTCCTGACTCCTATAAGATTCCTTTAGCTTAAGTTCGATGTTTGCTATTTCTCTGACCAGTGTCTCCCTACGCATTTCAGATAGATTGACCTCTTTTAGCCGCTCTGTTATTCTTTTCCGTCGCCTGTAAAGAGAGCGCCTGTCTCTTTCTATTTTACATCTACTCCTCCTTTTTCTTAGAGGAATAAGTCTTGTGCATACATCGAGTGCCACCAAGTTAATCTGTTCTAGGCATAAGTTGGGGTCTGTGTTGCTTAGTATATCTTCCCAGCTTATATCGGTTAGGACTTGGTTTACTTGGTCCCACTTTATGTTTTTGTTATTGAAGTTGAATTTGGTGAATGCTCCCTCGTGACTAATCTCATTTTGTCGGTCTGGGGCTCTGCGCATACATGTCTGAACCTCAATTATGTTGTGATCTGAGTATATTGTTTTTGATATGGTGACATTTCTTATCAGATCATCATTGTTAGTGAAGATGAGGTCTAGTGTATTCTCCATTCTAGTAGGCTCTATTATTTGCTGGTTTAAATTGAATTTTGTGCAGAGATTTAAAAGCTCGTGTGAGTGTGAGTTTTCATCAGAGCTGCCTCCTGGTGTTATTACTGCAACAATATTATTTGCTATATTCCTCCATTTTAGGTGCCTTAAGTTGAAATCCCCCAGGAGCAAGATGTTGGGTGCAGGAGCTGGAAGATTTTCCAGACAGTGGTCAATTTTTAACAGCTGTTCCTGGAATTGCTGGGATGTTGCATCCGGAGGCTTGTAGACTACCACAATGACTAGGTTTTGGTTCTCGACCTTTACTGCTAAAACTTCCACTACATCATTTGAGGCATTAAGCAGTTCTGTGCAAACAAGTGACTCTGCAATGTACAGGCCAACACCCCCCCCCCCCCCTTTTGCCTGTTCACTCTGTCACATCTGTATAGGTTGTAACCTGGGATCCATATTTCGTTGTCTAAGTGATCCTTTATGTGGGTCTCAGTGAAAGCCGCGAACATTGCCTTTGCCTCTGCAAGCAGTCCACGGATGAAAGGTATTTTGTTGTTTGTTGCTGGCTTTAGACCCTGTATATTTGCAAAGAAGAATGTCATCGGACTGGTGGTATTGTTGGTACTGGGGGGGGGATTTTTTTTCCGGCATTAGTATCTGTATCTGTTGGTTTGGAGTGGAGGCCATCGACTGTGGTTCCACTCCAGGAATGACTGGATTTGGTGTACAATTTCTGCCATTTCCTGCCAGTTTTTTTTCCTTCCTGGCACTAAAAAACCTCTCCCTCTTGAGTGGCTGTGGCTACCCAGGTTTTCCCATGGCCTGGATGTTTTGTATCTTTTTGTCCCCTTTAGATGGTGTGCCTGGCAATTTAAGTTATAGCACAGTCTTTCCTGTACTGAAGAGGTACACATTTCAGGGTGAAAAAGCTTACAGGAAGGGAGTTTGCATTTTCCTGTTGTCATATGGGCACGGCATTTTCTAGGGTGGTCATAGTTGCACGTCCCATCTGTTTTTCCAGATTTCCCATGTCTGCAGATACCAAGTGCATAGTATGTGCACAGGCTTGGTTTCCGTTTGCCTTGGGTTTCTGTGACTGTATTCCCTGTTGGTGCATGTTTACCTGTCTTATTCCTATCTTCCCTAGCACCAACAATGGAGCTCCCACCAGTTGTTTTTGGTAATATATCCTCACTATTGCTAGTGGAGTCCTCTTGTTTGCTATTTCCTGTTGTATTTCTTGTTTGCAATATTGGTTTTATCTTATCTTTGACTACACTTGTTTCCCCACTACGGCTCCTGTCCCCTATGAGGTCATTTATATGCATTCCTTCCTGCGTATAATTCCCGACTACCTGGACAAAATCTCCAGCTTCACCATTACTGTCTCCCAGGACAGCACCTCCAGCTTCACCATTACTGTCTCCCAGGACAGCATCTCCAGCTTCACCATTACTGTCTCCCAGGACATAATCTACAGCTTCACCATTTCTGTCTCCCAGGACAGCACCTCCAGCTTCACCATTACTGTCTCCCAGGACAGCACCTCCAGCTTCACCATTACTGTCTCCCAGGACAGCACCTCCAGCTTCACCATTACTGTCTCCCAGGACAGCACTATCAGCCCCCACATTTACTGACTACCAGGACATCACCTCCAGCCTTACAGTTTCTGACTACATGGCCAGTATCAAGGGCAGTACCATTCAGCCCAGACTTTTTATGTTCCCATCTGTTGTAGAAAGCTTCCAGGTTGTCTATGAAAGCAGCTTTGATGTTATCCTCTTTTAATACCCTTGTGATTTTAGTCCACAGATTTATCTCCTTTGGGCATACCCAAAAACACTTCCCTGTTTTAATACTGCTTGTAGCTAGTTCTTGGATATCTGCACAAGGGGCGTGACACCAATTTCCACAAAAATGACAATTTATCCATGTGGAAGCCCGTTTGTTTGATTTATTGCAGACTACACACAGCTTCATAATGATTTGAATGGTTGATTTACTGTAATTCTACTAGCAACCTCTTGAATACTCTATTAATAACCTCTTTAAGTAAAGCTCTAGCTATCTGTATTTCTATTTCTAACTGTACTTTTATATCAGGACAGCTTACCGGAGTACGCTCCTGGAGTTTGTTTTATATTTATTGTTTGTGTTTATAAGGGCGCCTACAACCCCATCCGTTTACAGTCTGCTTTATTGTCCAACGAATCCGTTTGAAACCGGCCAAGGGTTCGACCAGTCGAGGGTTCGGTCCAGTCGAGGGTTCGGAGCCAGTCTGATCTGATCAGTGGGTCACTTATTTAAAACATACTGGTCGGTGATTTGGGCTAACACATGAAGGATCTACTGGAAAATTCTACCCGAGTAATATGTTATTTGATTGATACAAAAGTATAACTTGCGTGTTGAAGAAACCGGTGACTGCTGGCAACTCCTACAGTGACGAACGGTCGAGCCTCAACCCTTGTTTATCAATCGCTGTATCTAGCTTTTCTAGTTTTTCTTTTTGGCCTCCACCACAATAAATGCTATATTATCACTATAGTTGACTGGTGGAAATTTTGGAGGAGGGACGCTTTTTCTGTAGTAATAATTGCTTCTCGTTGTGTATATTGCGACCGCTGGTAACTACAGGTTATATGAAATTCACAGTAACTCTGGTATTTCAAGAAAAAGAAACTAATGAAAGTCACTCCACTCCACTAAGTACCATTATAATACTGGTTAGTTGCTACTACAGCACTGTATTCTGCTATTCACTGGTATCACTAGATTATATGCGAGTACACTAGCAGGCCAGGAAGATTATTAAAAACAGCTGACCTGTGGTAAGTTTCTGGCGACTTCTGGCACCTGCCTCTATAGGCTTATCACTTCATTTACAAATTCACCTGTTTTCAAATGATACTTTAGCCTTTATCATCTATATACTAGGGAGCCACTGTAGTATACACTATAACACTATGTATACACAATGCTATCAGGGAGACTTTCTTTCCTCTGACAAGAAAAGTTCAATTATTATTATTTTTTCACACGGCACCCAGGCCTATGATTCCCCTCTGGTAGTAAACTCTGCTAGGTAGTGCACACTAATTCTCCTTTTTTGACTCAGTATATAATGTTTTCCGCCCAAGATTGGTTCCAGGCGCTAGAGGGATGTATCGTATAGGATTGATGACACAAATTAAAGTTCTAGCACGTAAGAGCGACCGTGAAAACACGAGAAAACCCTGAGCACAAGATATGTATGCAAGGGATGGGGTACATCTCTCTGGGACAGGGGTGGTAGCACTTGCAGACTCGATTGAGAAGGCCATTAGTGAAATGCCTATGATTTTAAACTGATGGAAGATAGAGGTATGGGTGTGTGTGGGAAACAAGCAGGTTGCAACACTAGGGTTGGAAACAGTAAATGTATAAAAGGCATTCAGCATGAAGTTATAAATAAAGACAATAGATCAGGTCGGCAAACAAAGGGGGACAGCAGAGGGCAGCAAGGGACTAGCTCCCTTAAGGTTTACTATACTAATAGCAGGAGTGTAAGAAATAAGATAGATGAGCTAAGATTAATTGCAAGTGCAGGAAACATAGATATTATTGCTATAACAGAGACCTGGCTCAATCTGAAAGATAGAGAGATGCCCTCTGAATGTCACATACAAGGCTATAAATTATTCCACACTGACAGGGTCAACAGGAAAGGTGGTGGAGTAGCGATGTATGTCAGAGACAATTTAAATTGTTGTGTTAGACAAGATATTAAATTAGAAGCATCAGCCACTGAATCTGTTTGGTTACAGCTTCTCGAGGGCCGAGAAAAACTAATTTTGGGTGTGATTTACAGGGCCCCAAATCTTGATAGGGAGTGCAGTAAACTTCTTTGGGACGAAATTCGTAAGGCATCTACATACGAAAATGTTGTGCTAATGGGAGATTTCAACTATAGACAGATTGACTGGAGCAATTTGACAGGAAATTTAGAGTCAGGTGACTTTCTTGATACGATCCAGGATTGTTTTTTAAAACAGTTTGTGACAGAGCCTACTAGGGGAAATAACCTCCTTGACTTGGTTCTTGCCAGTAGGGAAACACTAATTAATAATCTTGAGGTTAATGATGAGCTTGGGGAAAGTGATCACAAATCACTCAGTTTTAATATATCATGGAATTCCCCTAATAATGGCAATCAAGTCTCCGTCCCTGACTTTCGCTTGGCTGATTTCATAGGACTGAAAAATTACTTAGGTGGGCTGAACTGGAATGACCTGACTAAGGGTAAGGTAGGTGGTGATGGTTGCCGATATGATGCTTTCCAGGGCATAGTTCTAGCTGCTCAGTCAAATTATGTTCCAAATAGGGAAATCAGATCAAACAAAAATGATCCTAAATGGATGAACAATAGATTAAAATATCTGATTGGTCAAAAGAGAGACATATATTGGCAAATCAAAAGAGGAGAGGGGCAATTAAGAAATCGATATATTCAGTTAAAGAGAGAAATAAAAAAGGGAATTAGAAAAGCAAAAAGAGATTATGAGGTTAAAGTTGCAAGAGAATCGAAGACTAACCCAAAAGGATTCTTTCAGGTATACAGAAGTAAGATCAGGGACAAGATAGGCCCACTCAAAAGTTCCTCGGGTCAGCTCACTGACAGTGATAAGGAAATGTGTAGAATTTTTAACACATACTTCCTCTCAGTTTTTACACAGGAGGATACCAGCGATATTCCAGTAATGATAAATTATGTAGAACAGGACGATAATAAACTGTGCATGATTAGGGTCACAAGTGGCATGGTCCTTAGGCAAATAGATAAATTAAAACCTAACAAATCCCCAGGCCCTGATGAACTGTATGCAAGGGTTCTAAAGGAATGTAAAGAGGAGCTTAGCACACCTTTGGCTAATCTTTTCAACATATCACTACAAACTGGCATGGTGCCAGATAAGTGGAAAATGGCAAATGTGATACTTATTTTCAAAACAGGTGACAGGTCCTTAGCTTCGAACTATAGACCATGAGATTAAGACACATGTGCAACATCTGGGTATCTTTATTGTAGACGTTTCGCCATCCAGTGGCTTTATCAATACAAATTCTAGGACATAACTTGAAGACAGTAGAACTATGTACAGAAGATGAGGTAATCAGTCCCTCAACCTAGGAGTAGGTGCGAAGAGCACCATAGCAGAAGAAAGGATCCTGGCGCTTATATAGTGACGTCAGGTGTAGCAGACGAGGGCATATTCCCTGGTAGGCGGGATTCCCCAGTGGAAGTAGGTCCTTCCCAAAGAGATGGGTTAGTTGTAGTAGTAGTTGTCGTAGCCGTGAAGGTTATGTACATGTCCTCAGAATTAAGATTCCATCATGGAATCTTAATTCTGAGGACATGTACATAACCTTCACGGCTACGACAACTACTACTACAACTAACCCATCTCTTTGGGAAGGACCTACTTCCACTGGGGAATCCCGCCTACCAGGGAATATGCCCTCGTCTGCTACACCTGACGTCACTATATAAGCGCCAGGATCCTTTCTTCTGCTTCAGAATCTCCACGACTATGGTGCTCTTCGCACCTACTCCTAGGTTGAGGGACTGATTACCTCATCTTCTGTACATAGTTCTACTGTCTTCAAGTTATGTCCTAGAATTTGTATTGATAAAGCCACTGGATGGCGAAACGTCTACAATAAAGATACCCAGATGTTGCACATGTGTCTTAATCTCATCTTGTCGGTATTATATACCATTCGTACACAACTTGTCAGACACTGCAACATCATGGAATCTTAATTCTGAGGACATGTACATAACCTTCACGGCTACGACAACTACTACTACAACTAACCCATCTCTTTGGGAAGGACCTACTTCCACTGGGGAATCCCGCCTACCAGGGAATATGCCCTCGTCTGCTACACCTGACGTCACTATATAAGCGCCAGGATCCTTTCTTCTGCTTCAGAATCTCCACGACTATGGTGCTCTTCGCACCTACTCCTAGGTTGAGGGACTGATTACCTCATCTTCTGTACATAGTTCTACTGTCTTCAAGTTATGTCCTAGAATTTGTATTGATAAAGCCACTGGATGGCGAAACGTCTACAATAAAGATACCCAGATGTTGCACATGTGTCTTAATCTCATCTTGTCGGTATTATATACCATTCGTACACAACTATAGACCAATAAGCCTAACCTCCATAGTGGGAAAATTTATGGAATCAATAATTGCCGAGGCAGTTCGTAGCCACCTTGAAAAGCATAAATTAATCAACGAATCTCAGCATGGTTTTACAAAGGGGCGTTCCTGCCTTACGAATTTATTAACTTTTTTCACTAAGGTATTTGAGGAGGTAGATCATGGTAATGAATATGATATTGTGTATATGGCCTTAAGTAAGGCTTTTGACAGGGTCCCACATCAGAGACTATTGAGGAAAATTAAAGCACATGGAATAGGAGGAGAAATTTTTTCCTGGATAGAGGCATGGTTGACAAACAGGCAGCAGAGAGTTTGCATAAATGGGGAGAAATCAGAGTGGGGAAGCGTTACGAGCGGTGTTCCACAGGGGTCAGTGTTGGGCCCCCTGCTGTTCACAATCTACATAAACGACATAGATGAGGGCATAAAGAGCGACATCGGCAAGTTTGCCGATGACACCAAAATAGGCCGTCGAATTCATTCTGACGAGGACGTTCGAGCACTCCAGGAAGATTTGAATAGACTGATGCAGTGGTCGGAGAAGTGGCAGATGCAGTTTAATATAGACAAATGCAAAGTTCTAAATGTTGGACAGGACAATAACCATGCCACATATAAACTAAATAATGTAGATCTTAATATTACGGATTGCGAAAAAGATTTAGGAGTTCTGGTTAGCAGTAATCTGAAACCAAGACAACAGTGCATAAGTGTTCGCAATAAAGCTAATAGAATCCTTGGCTTCATATCAAGAAGCATAAATAATAGGAGTCCTCAGGTTGTTCTTCAACTCTATACATCCTTGGTTAGGCCTCATTTAGATTATGCTGCACAGTTTTGGTCACCGTATTACAGGATGGATATAAATTCTCTGGAAAATGTACAAAGGAGGATGACAAAGTTGATCCCATGTATCAGAAACCTTCCCTATGAGGATAGACTAAGGGCCCTGAATCTGCACTCTCTAGAAAGACGTAGAATTAGGGGGGATATGATTGAGGTGTATAAATGGAAGACAGGAATAAATAAAGGGGATGTAAATAGTGTGCTGAAAATATCTAGCCTAGACAGGACTCGCAGCAATGGTTTTAAGTTGGAAAAATTCAGATTCAGGAAGGATATAGGAAAGTACTGGTTTGGTAATAGAGTTGTGGATGAGTGGAACAAACTCCCGAGTACAGTTATAGAGGCCAGAACGTTGTGTAGCTTTAAAAATAGGTTGGATAAATACATGAGTGGATGTGGGTGGGTGTGAGTTGGACCTGATAGCTTGTGCTACCAGGTCGGTTGCCGTGTTCCTCCCTTAAGTCAATGTGACCTGACCTGACAAGTTTGTAGATGAATGGTTCAGAGAACCGACATGTTGATAAATTAGACACATGTGCAACTCTTGGGTATCTTTATTGAGGAAACGTTTCGCCACACAGTGGCTTCATCAGTCCATACAAAGGAGAATCTTGAAGAATAGGAGGAGAATGAGGTAATCAGTCCCTCAACCTTGAGTCGATGTGGTCAGTCCATCAATCTTGAATAGAATCTATTCAAGATTGATGGACTGACCACATCGACTCAAGGTTGAGGGACTGATTACCTCATTCTCCTCCTATTCTTCAAGATTCTCCTTTGTATGGACTGATGAAGCCACTGTGTGGCGAAACGTTTCCTCAATAAAGATACCCAAGAGTTGCACATGTGTCTAATTTATTGACCTGACAAGGTTGGGTGCATTGGCTTAAGCCGGTAGGAGACTTGGACCTGCCTCGCATGGGCCAGTAGGCCTTCTGCAGTGTTCCTTCGTTCTTATGTTCTTATGTTCTTATGTACCTTCAACCTCACTAACCACTGAAGTACACTCGTCCTGGAGAACAGGGAATCGATTTCCTACCTTCACATCTTCTCTGATAACTCTCCTCATCTTCCTTCTTCCTGAATTGTGAACCACTTGCCACTTAGAGCGGCTGCCAATATCACTGCTGGCGACCATTCCTTCCTTACCAGCTAAATCCTTCTCACACTCGTTCCCAAACTCATCTGTGCGAAGCTTCAGCCTCCTATTTTCCTCTTGAAGAAGTAGAATCTCCTTCTTCAACACTTGAACCTGAGATTCTAAAACACTACAACAAGCCATGGTGCTTGGTAACAGCCCACGCTAACTCCCAAGAGCTTAGGCAGGTAGGACCGCAGGTGACCACTGACCTCAGCGTACTGACCACTGACTGACCTCAGCGTACGTGTAGTTATTCTTTGTAAATGGTTATGATTATAACCATTTACAAAGAATAACTACACACCAGATAATTCCTCTGAATTTGTGAGTGAAATAGGCGCTATGAAACTATATTACTAAAAAAAATAAGATGAAGAGCAAGAAATCATTGAGTACAGTAAGTTAATATTGGTACATAAGATAAGATAAGATAAGACTTCGTTCGGATTTTTAACCCCGGAGATAACCCCAGGATAACCCAAGAAAGTCAGTGCGTCATCGAGGACTGTCTAACTTATTTCCATTGGGGTCCTTAATCTTGTCCCCCAGGATGCGACCCACACCAGTCGACTAACACCCAGGTACCTATTTGCTGCTAGGTGAACAGGACAACAGGTGTAAGGAAACGTGTCGAAATGTTTCCACCCGCCGGGAATCGAACCCGGGCCCTCCGTGTGTGAAGCGGGAGCTTTAGCCACCAGGCCACCGGGCCACCAAACATTAACTGAGCAACAGAGTAAGACCATAATCCCCCACAAGAGCAGGTACTTACACTTGAAAGTTGAGAGGCAGTCACACAATGAACTCTGATACTGGCAGAAATTATATAAATATTTATTATCAGGCTTTTCCTCCCATTATTATTATTATTATTATTATTATTATTATTATAATTATTATAATTATTATTATTATAATTATTATAATTATTATTATCATGGGGAGTACTGAACCTGTAGGGATTATACAAATTTTCCCTCCCATTTAAGAACATAATATAAGAACGAAGGAACGCTGCAGCAGGCCTACTGGCCCATGCAAGGCAGGTCCAAGTCTCCTACCGGCTTAAGCCAATGCACCCAACCCAGTCAGGTCAGGTCACATTGACTTAAGGGAGGAACACGGCAACCGACCTGGTAGCTGAACATCAAAATGGTATACAATACCGACAGGTTGTTAGGTAAGACACATATGCAACAGTTAGACAACTTTATTCCGAAACGTTTCGCCTACACAGTAGGCTTCTTCAGTCGAATACAGAAAGTAGGCAGGAACAGTAGAGATGTGAAGACGATGTAATCAGTCCATCACCCTTAAAGTCGTAGAATTTGAGGTTGTCAGTCCCTCGGCCTGGAGAAGTTCAGTTCCATAGTCAGGAACTATCTGAAGATCAAGCGACAGTGCGGAGACTTAAATACTGTCGGAAGGAGAGGTGCAGGGTAGTAGTAGTAGTAGTAGTAGTGAGAGGCAACTGAGAGGTCATGTCCCTCTCAGATCCAACCCTTCTCACTGTTGCATATGTGTCTTACCTAACAACCTGTCGGTATTGTATACCATTTTGATGTTCATCTTGTCAGACACTGCAACACGTGGCATCTTGGTACAGAAAACACCTTGGACAAGCTTTTCAAGTGAGAAGGGTTGGATCTGAGAGGGACATGACCTCTCAGTTGCCTCTCACTACTACTACTACTACTACTACCCTGCACCTCTCCTTCCGACAGTATTTAAGTCTCCGCACTGTCGCTTGATCTTCAGATGGTTCCTGACTATGGAACTGAACTTCTCCAGGCCGAGGGACTGACAACCTCAAATTCTACGACTTTAAGGGTGATGGACTGATTACATCGTCTTCACATCTCTACTGTTCCTGCCTACTTTCTGTATTCGACTGAAGAAGCCTACTGTGTAGGCGAAACGTTTCGGAATAAAGTTGTCTAACTGTTGCATATGTGTCTTACCTAACAACCTGTCGGTATTGTATACCATTTTGATGTTCATCTTGTCAGACACTGCAACACGTGGCATCTTGGTACAGAAAACACCTTGGACAAGCTTTTCAAGTGAGAAGGGTTGGATCTGAGAGGGACATGACCTCTCAGTTGCCTCTCACTACTACTACTACTACTACTACCCTGCACCTCTCCTTCCGACAGTATTTAAGTCTCCGCACTGTCGCTTGATCTTCAGATGGTTCCTGACTATGGAACTGAACTTCTCCAGGCCGAGGGACTGACAACCTCAAATTCTACGACTTTAAGGGTGATGGACTGATTACATCGTCTTCACATCTCTACTGTTCCTGCCTACTTTCTGTATTCGACTGAAGAAGCCTACTGTGTAGGCGAAACGTTTCGGAATAAAGTTGTCTAACTGTTGCATATGTGTCTTACCTAACAACCTGTCGGTATTGTATACCATTTTGATGTTCTTCTGATATATATTGGACTGATGAAGCCACTGTGTGGCGAAACGTTTCTTCAATAAAGATTCCCATATGTTGCATAAGTGTCTCAATCTTCAGAATTTAAAATATTGATTATTAGTTTACAATGAAATGATTTGATTGTGTTTATTTTTATACAGAATACCTGGTGAGACTTTATTAGTTTCTGTGATGTAGGAAGGATAGGATATAGGAAAGTACAACGTACTGGTTTGGTAATAGAGTTGTGGATGAGTGGAACAAACTCCCAAGTACAGCAGTGATAGAGGCCAGAACGTTGTGTAGCTTTAAAAATAGGTTGGATAAATACATGAGTGGGTGTGGGTGGGTGTGAGTTGGACCTGATAGCTTGTGCTACCAGGTCGTTAGGTAAGACACATATGCAACAGTTAGACAACTTTATTCCGAAACGTTTCGCCTACACAGTAGGCTTCTTCAGTCGAATACAGAAAGTAGGCAGGAACAGTAGAGATGTGAAGACGATGTAATCAGTCCATCACCCTTAAAGTCGTAGAATTTGAGGTTGTCAGTCCCTCGGCCTGGAGAAGTTCAGTTCCATAGTCAGGAACCATCTGAAGATCAAGCGACAGTGCGGAGACTTAAATACTGTCGGAAGGAGAGGTGCAGGGTAGTAGTAGTAGTAGTAGTAGTGAGAGGCAACTGAGAGGTCATGTCCCTCTCAGATCCAACCCTTCTCACTTGAAAAGCTTGTCCAAGGTGTTTTCTGTACCAAGATGCCACGTGTTGCAGTGTCTGACAAGATGAACATCAAAATGGTATACAATACCGACAGGTTGTTAGGTAAGACACATATGCAACAGTTAGACAACTTTATTCCGAAACGTTTCGCCTACACAGTAGGCTTCTTCAGTCGAATACAGAAAGTAGGCAGGAACAGTAGAGATGTGAAGACGATGTAATCAGTCCATCACCCTTAAAGTCGTAGAATTTGAGGTTGTCAGTCCCTCGGCCTGGAGAAGTTCAGTTCCATAGTCAGGAACCATCTGAAGATCAAGCGACAGTGCGGAGACTTAAATACTGTCGGAAGGAGAGGTGCAGGGTAGTAGTAGTAGTAGTAGTAGTGAGAGGCAACTGAGAGGTCATGTCCCTCTCAGATCCAACCCTTCTCACTTGAAAAGCTTGTCCAAGGTGTTTTCTGTACCAAGATGCCACGTGTTGCAGTGTCTGACAAGATGAACATCAAAATGGTATACAATACCGACAGGTTGTTAGGTAAGACACATATGCAACAGTTAGACAACTTTATTCCGAAACGTTTCGCCTACACAGTAGGCTTCTTCAGTCGAATACAGAAAGTAGGCAGGAACAGTAGAGATGTGAAGACGATGTAATCAGTCCATCACCCTTAAAGTCGTAGAATTTGAGGTTGTCAGTCCCTCGGCCTGGAGAAGTTCAGTTCCATAGTCAGGAACCATCTGAAGATCAAGCGACAGTGCGGAGACTTAAATACTGTCGGAAGGAGAGGTGCAGGGTAGTAGTAGTAGTAGTAGTAGTGAGAGGCAACTGAGAGGTCATGTCCCTCTCAGATCCAACCCTTCTCACTTGAAAAGCTTGTCCAAGGTGTTTTCTGTACCAAGATGCCACGTGTTGCAGTGTCTGACAAGATGAACATCAAAATGGTATATCAGAAGGGTGTAAGGAGAGGAGTAGTTTGAGATAATCAGTCCCTTAGCCTGGAATGGTTGTGTTCAGTTCGCCAGTCTTGTAAGAAGTACAGCATAGGGCGGTCAGGTAAGTCGAAGCAGGAGAACAAAAATTCCACACATTTTTTAAAAATTATATCACAATGACATGTTTACATTTCAATAATAATATCTAAACATCTTCTAAGCAGGATACACCTGTGTTGAAAGTTTGAAGCCGATCAGGAGAAGCATTCTCAAGCTATCGCACGGAAATGAAATCCAGGAATGGAGATACTATATAACACTGGTCAAAAGACGCACACGCATGGTAATAGTCGCATGAATTTTCCTCTAATTACACTCTCAATTAAAATTTGAAACCGATCGGATAAGGCGTTCTCGAGTTCTCAACGAAAAATTTGGAGGAAAGAAAAAAAAGTATCCAGGAATGAATGGCAACCTGCATAATTTTATTTTATCGGCAGTGTGTAGAAATTTTTTTTTACCTAACAGTTAAATATTTCCACCATAAGAACATAAGAACATAAGAACGAAGGAACACTGCAGAAGGCCTACTGGCCCATGCGAGGCAGGTCCAAGTCTCCTACCGGCTTAAGCCAATGCACCCAACCTAGTCAGGTCAGGTCACATTGACTTAAGGGAGGAACACGGCAACCGACCTGTTAGCACAAGCTATCAGGTCTAACTCACACCCACCCACATCTACTCATGTATTTATCCAACCTATTTTTAAAGCTACACAACGTTCTGGCCTCTATAACGGTACTTGGGAGTTTGTTCCACTCATCCACAACTCTATTACCAAACCAGTACTTTCCTATATCCTTCCTGAATCTGAATTTTTCCAACTTAAAACCATTGCTGCGAGTCCTGTCTAGGCTAGATATTTTCAGCACACTATTTACATCCCCTTTATTTATTCCTGTCTTCCACTTATACACCTCAATCATATCCCCCCTAATTCTACGTCTTTCTAGAGAGTGCAGATTCAGGGCCCTTAGTCTATCCTCATAGGGAAGGTTTCTGATACATGGGATCATCTTTGTCATCCTCCTTTGTACATTTTCCAGAGAATTTATATCCATTCTGTAATACGGTGACCAAAACTGTGCAGCATAATCTAAATGAGGCCTAACCAAGGATGTATAGAGTTGAAGAACAACCTGAGGACTCCTATTATTTATGCTTCTTGATATGAAGCCAAGGATTCTATTAGCTTTATTGCGAACACTTATGCACTGTTGTCTTGGTTTCAGATTACTGCTAACCAGAACTCCTAAATCTTTTTCGCAATCCGTAATATTAAGATCTACATTATTTAGTTTATATGTGGCATGGTTATTGTCCTGTCCAACATTTAGAACTTTGCATTTGTCTATATTAAACTGCATCTGCCACTTCTCCGACCACTGCATCAGTCTATTCAAATCTTCCTGGAGTGCTCGAATGTCCTCGTCAGAATGAATTCGACGGCCTATTTTGGTGTCATCGGCAAACTTGCCGATGTCGCTCTTTATGCCCTCATCTATGTCGTTTATGTAGATTGTGAACAGCAGGGGGCCCAACACTGACCCCTGTGGAACACCGCTCGTGACGCTTCCCCACTCTGATTTCTCCCCATTTATGCAAACTCTCTGCTGCCTATTTGTCAACCATGACTCTATCCAGGAAAAAATTTCTCCTCCTATTCCATGTGCTTTAATTTTCCTCAATAGTCTCTGATGTGGGACCCTGTCAAAAGCCTTACTGAAGTCCATATACACAATATCATATTCATTACCCATATACACAATATCATATTCATTACACCTCCCACTGTGTAGTGGGTTGTTCATCAGACTAAAAAAAATTATAGTAGTGGGCGGTTAGGAATTTGTTCGTGATCTGGAAGACATTTCATGATCAGGTAATTTTTTTTTTTTTTTTTTTTTTTTTTTGGGGGGGGGGGGAAGTGTATATAGATGAGTTAATGCAACAAGAATGTAATGTGAACATTAAAATGGTATAAAATACCGACAGATTGTTAGGTAAGACACATATGCAACAGTTAGGTATCTTTATTCCGAAACGTTTCGCCTACACAGTAGGCTTCTTCAGTCGAGTACAGAAAAGTTGATAGAAGCAGAAGATACTTGAAGACGATGTAATCAGTCCATCACCCTTAAAGTTTTGAGGTGGTCAGTCCCTCAGTCTGGAGAAGAGCATTGTTCCGTTGTCTGAAACAATATGAAGTTGAAGTGACAGGATGGAGCCTTTATATAGTGCCAGGAGGTGAGACGGGGGTTGCTTTGGGAGGGCAGGTCCCTCTCAAACCCAGCCGTTCTCACTAGTAGAGGTCGAAGTTGATGGTCTGTACCAAGATACCCTTGTGTTGCAGTGTCTGACAGAATGAACATTAAAATGGTATAAAATACCGACAGATTGTTAGGTAAGACACATATGCAACAGTTAGGTATCTTTATTCCGAAACGTTTCGCCTACACAGTAGGCTTCTTCAGTCGAGTACAGAAAAGTTGATAGAAGCAGAAGATACTTGAAGACGATGTAATCAGTCCATCACCCTTAAAGTTTTGAGGTGGTCAGTCCCTCAGTCTGGAGAAGAGCATTGTTCATATTGTTTCAGACAACGGAACAATGCTCTTCTCCAGACTGAGGGACTGACCACCTCAAAACTTTAAGGGTGATGGACTGATTACATCGTCTTCAAGTATCTTCTGCTTCTATCAACTTTTCTGTACTCGACTGAAGAAGCCTACTGTGTAGGCGAAACGTTTCGGAATAAAGATACCTAACTGTTGCATATGTGTCTTACCTAACAATCTGTCGGTATTTTATACCATTTTAATGTTCATTCTGTCAGACACTGCAACACAAGGGTATCTTGGTACAGACCATCAACTTCGACCTCTACTAGTGAGAACGGCTGGGTTTGAGAGGGACCTGCCCTCCCAAAGCAACCCCCGTCTCACCTCCTGGCACTATATAAAGGCTCCATCCTGTCACTTCAACTTCATATTGTTTCAGACAACGGAACAATGCTCTTCTCCAGACTGAGGGACTGACCACCTCAAAACTTTAAGGGTGATGGACTGATTACATCGTCTTCAAGTATCTTCTGCTTCTATCAACTTTTCTGTACTCGACTGAAGAAGCCTACTGTGTAGGCGAAACGTTTCGGAATAAAGATACCTAACTGTTGCATATGTGTCTTACCTAACAAGAATGTAATGTGTTGTTGGGTATTTTTTTTTTTAGTATAGTTATCCATGAACCGTTTATTAAATATTCACCGATTTTTAATTCATCAGTTCTATGTGTGTATTCCAGTGTTCCAAATATCAAATGAGAAATATATATATATATATATATATATATATATATATATATATATATATATATATATATATATATATATATATATATATATATATATATATATATATATATATATATATATATATATATATAGAGAGAGAGAGAGAGAGAGAGAGAGAGAGAGAGAGAGAATAACAATGGTTATAAATGACCATAATTTTTAAAGGGGTGGACCGGTAAGCCAGCGGAAGGCCTCGGTCAGATGACCAAAAGCTCCAAAGGCGGGTCATCATCTGACTAAGACCCGCGTCAGGAAACATTTGTCCTGTTTCCTGACGAACCTTACCTAACCTAATATATATATATATACTATATAATATACATATATATATATATATATATATATATATATATATATATATATATATATATATATATATATATATATATATATATGTCGTGCCGAATATGTAAAACTGGTCAATTAGCAAGAACTCATTTAAAATTAAGTCCTTTCTAAAATTTTCTCTTATACGTTTAAAGATATATTTTTTTCATTAATGTTGATGTAAACATTTATAATTTTGCACTAAAAGGAACTTAGAAAACTTACCTAACCTTATTATAACAAGAACAATTTATTTTAGCCTAACCGAACTAAATATATTTTAGATTTGTTTACAATAATTTAATACTAAACAAATACAGTGAAATATATTTTTTTCGTTAGGTTCAGAATGATTTTGGCGAAATTATTGCATATACAAATTTTCACTTGTCCTATATGGCAAGATGAGCGTTGCTATTTAAGCCAAGATCGCAAGTTCTGCCTATTCGGCACGACATATATATATATATATATATATATATATATATATATATATATATACATATATATATATATATATATATATATATATATATATATATATATATATATATATATATATATATATATATATATATATATATATATATATATATATACATACATACATAATTAATATGAGTCCTTAGGTAAATGGACAGATACGCGACATTCTGAATATTTTATTAACACTGCGTTACGTTGGCCAGAAGAAAGTTTTGTGCAATAGTTGTATCGTACAAACAAACACATAATTCTATTTATAATAAGTGGCGTACTGTATTGTATATAATTGTTATGCAAGGCATTTTGGGCACCCTTAAAACTAACATTTGATTGATTGACAATGAGACACAAATGATGCATGAGTAAAAGAACACTTAGTTTATAATATAATGAAGGTATTGTATAATTTAATAAAAATCCTTATTAAAGATACATTAAGGTTGAAGCCAGGTACATGAATTAATACAAGGAACTAACACCTTTCTAGAAATAAATGAGAGTTGAAGGAGAGGTGGAACAAGAGCACGGACAATTTTAAATGAAAGACAGGTGCTTCAGGATTTGTTCGGCATAATGAATTGTTGTCAGGATCATATTAAGGTTGTAGGGATACTGCATTGTTACTGTTGAAACAGAAACGGACTAGGTCTTAAAACCGTCACCCATCATGTGAGCTCGACCGGTGTCAGTGCCACACTGACAGACTGCTGACACCTAGAGCCGTGTTGTCACTGCTCAGCTAAGGCGCGTCTTATTTTCGTTTCAATCTTTGTGCAGCAGCTATAACTTCAGTTTTTCTTGATATTTTTCAGCTTTATTTTTTTTTACCCAGCCCAGCGGCCCACCGGGCATTGCCCAAATGACCGTATGGTCAATCCGCCTTTGTTTTGAAATCATATCTTATTGATCGGTCATATCAAGTGGTAGCCAATGATTGTGTGTGAGCCGCCTTCTTGGCTGAATGGTGTTCCTCAGGGCTCTGCTCTTGGACCAGTATTGTTTACTGCTTATGTTAGTGGCTTACTCTCACTGTGGGATACCCATGGTGTATCCCACAGTGAGAGTAAGTTTATTCAAGCACAGGTACATATAAGTGAGTTTATTTAAGCACAGGTACATATGAGTACAATTATCATACTAGTATAAATTACCTAGAATAACCCAAATAATGTAAATGACTTATTTTCTTTGGGGTTGATTATATTGACGATATACAGGTTTACATCGGGGTTTTGAACGTGAAAGATGCAAAACTTCTTGTTAAGATTTTGTTTGGATTTTTAACCCCGGAGGGTTAGCCACCCAGGTTAACCCAAGAAAGTCAGTGCGTCATCGAGGACTGTCTGTGTTTTTTCCATTATAGTCCTTCAATAACGTCCCCCAGGATGCGACCCACACCAGTCAACTAACACTCAGGTACCTACTTACTCGCTAGGTGAACGGGTACAGCATGTGTAAGGAAACACGCCCAAAGTTTCGACCGGCCGGGAATCGAACCATGGACATTCAGTTTATGAGACGCAAACGTTGCCTACTAGGCCACTTTGATGGCATAACTGAAATTAAACGAGGAAAAGACAGAGATTGCGATTATCAAGGGAAATCTCAGGAAAATACTTACTGCAGATTTTGATTTCTTTGATTGTGGTACTGTCAGTTTGCAGCCTGTAGGTTCAGTGAAAGATCAGTATAGGATCCGTAAAAGATGTCGGTGTTTACCTGGATTCTCCATAGTCATTTATTGAGGATATCAACCAGATAATCCTTGTAATTTCCATATTCGTAATCTCTATGCAATCAGTATCGAAGTGTATCTTGGTCCTTATCCACGCGATCGTTTCCTCGCGAATTTTTTGTTTGTTGGTTTGCTTAATTATTTGCTTAAAATACTTCATTCTGCACTGAATCGTGCGGGCACCAATGGTTCACTTGGAGAAAACACCATAAGTGGCCGGGGCCCAAGACTATTCAACAGCCTCGCACCAAGCATAAGGGGAATTACCAATACACCCCTGTCTGCCTTCAAGATGGAGCGGGACAGATACCTAAAGTCAATGCCTGACCAGCCGGGCTGTGGTTCGTAGTTGGACTACGTGCGGCCAGCAGTAACAGCCTGGTTGATCAGGCCCTGATCCACCGGGAGGCCTGGTCAAGGACTAGGCCGCGGGAACGCTGACTCCCAGAACACCCTCCAGGTAGACTCCATGTAGCAGGTAGACAGGTATTTTTCTCTCCCGCTTGGAGTTCCCACTGGCTCCTACTTGTAACAGCAACACGGACTCCCTATAAAGGAAATGAAATTAAACTCGGTTTATCAACATTTCAATTATCATTATGTGAGCAAATTACCTGCAATAAGGTTTACAGGGTATTAACCGAATTATTACAGGAAAGTAATTTGGGTTAGATAGAGTTTGAATTAGTTTGCCTGAAATGCCTAGTCATGCTAGGCATGATAGTCGCCCTCTCTGTAATTAGTATTTTATAATATGTAAACCACACATTGTAACCAATATTTTATAATATGTAAACCCCACATTGTAACCAATATTTTATAATATGTAAGCCCCACATTGTAATCTTCATAGAGAATAAACTTTGACTGATTGATAAATGGGACTAAAGTCACAGTATGTCGCAGAATTGTAACTCCCTCGATTCCCATTTCTTCACCACTCACACAAAAATCTTGACCTGACATGAAATGAATAATTACAATATTAAAACCAGCTACTCTGGTAAATTAAAATTGTGGATTGTATATGATTAGGCTTGCTGGGTACACAAAATAAATTCGTATTACCACTGGGCCAAATGGTGCTATCGCCCCTGGTATAAATGCTGTCCTGGTAGACAATAACTAAAAATGGAGAAATGAATGTTAGTGGCCTGGAGGGAGACAGGAGCTCTAGTGGGGGAACAGGTGTAGACAAGAACACGCAAAAAACCAATGTCACAAACAAGCAATACCACGGGAGATGGTAAACAAGAGGATGCCCCAAGAAATAGTGAAGATAAATTACCAGAAATAACTAGTGAAGGCTCCTTTGTTAGTACTAATGCTGAAGATAGTAATGGGACAGGAAAACACGCACCAGTAAGGAATACAGTCACAAAAAATCAAGGGAAGCAGAAACCAGGCCTATGCACTTAGTATCTGCAGGCATGGAATATCTGGAAAAACAGAAGGGACGTGCAACTTTGACTACCCCAAAAAATGCCGTGCCCATATGACAACAGGAAAACGCAATCTCTCTTCCTGCAAGCTTTTCCACCCTGAAATGTGTCACTCTTCAGTTCAGGAAAGACAGTGCTACAACTGATATTGTCAGGCACACCACCTAAAGGTGAAAAGAAGATACAAAACATCCAGACCATGGGAAAAAACTAGGTAGCCACTCTCACTTCAGAAGAGAGGTTTTTTTTAGCGTCAGGGCGAAAAAAAAAGCTGGCAGGAAATAACAGAAATCGTACACTAACTCCGATCATTTGTAGTCGGTGGCCTCCACTCCACAACAACAAATATTAGTGCCAGGAAAAAAGACCCCCTCCCCATACCACCAATCTGACGACATTCATCTTTGCAAATATACAGGGTCTAAAGTCAGCAACAAACAACAAAATACCTTTCATCCGTGGATTGCTTACAGAGTCAAACGCAACGTTCGCGGTTTTCAGAGACCCACATAGAGGACCACTTTGACAATGAAATATGGATCCCGGGTTACAAGCTATACCGATGCGACAGAGTGAACAGGCAAAAGGGGGGAAGGGGGTTGGCTTGTACATCACAGTCACTTATATGCTCGGAACTACTAAATGCCTCAAATGATGTAGTTGAAGTTTTGACAGTAAAGATCGAGAACCAAAACCTAGTCATTGTGGTTGTACACAAGTCTCCGGATGCAACTTCCCAACAATTCCAGGAACAGCTTGTGAAAATTGATCACTGACTGGAAAATCTTCCATCTCCTGCCCCCAACATCTTGCTCCTAGGGGATTACAACCTAAAGGCACCTAAAATGGAGGAATGTAGCAAATAATGTTGTAGCAGAGATAACCCCAGGAGGCAGCTCAGATGAAAACTCGCACACATGAACTTTTAAATCTCTGCACAAAATTCACCTTAAACCAGCAAATAATAGAGCCTACAAAACTGGAGAATACACTGGACCTCATCTTCACTAACAATGATGTTCTGATACGTAATATTACCATATCAAAAAATATGCTCAAATCACAACATAACAGAAGTTCAGACATGTATGCGTGGGGCCCCTGACCGACAAAATGTGACCATTCACGAGGGAGCATTCACCAAATTCAACTTCAATAACAAAAATATAAGGTAGGACCAAGTACACTAGGTCTTAAATGATATAAACTGGGTGGCCTGGTGGTTAACGCTCTCGCTTCACACGGTGAGGGCCTGGGTTCGATTCCCAGCCAGAGTAGAAACATTGGACGTGTTTCTTTCCACCTGTTGTCTATGTTCCCCATCAGCAAAATGGGTACCTGGGTGTTAGTCGACTGGTGTGGGTCGCATCCTGGGACACTGACCTAAGGAGGCCTGGTCACAGACCGGGCCGCGGGGGCGTTGACCCCCGGAACTCTCTCCAGATAAACTCCAGATAAGCAACGCGGTCCAAACCTATGTCTAGAACATATTAACTCTGTGGCACTTGAGGTATGCTCAAGGCATATTCCTTTAAGGAAAAGGAGATGTAAAGTAGAAAGAGAAAGGCACTCCCTATACAGGCGAAGGCAAATAATAATAGAGGGGCTAAAAGAGACCATATATGTGCAATACATAGGGAGACACTGGTCAGAGAAATAGCAAATATCGAACTAAAGGAATCTTACAGGAACCAAGATACGCGGGAAGAACTGAAAGCCATGAATAAAATTGAAAGAAACTCAAAGTATTTCTTTTCTTATGCCAAATCAAAGTTGAGAACAACATCCGGTATATTTTTTGAGATACAGAATTTAGTAGACTCGAACTCATCTGATATTATCCTGACGCCAAATGACTTCGAAAAGGCGATAAATGATATGCCCATGCACTCTGCCCCAGGCCCAGACTCATGGAACTCCATGTTCATCAAGAACTGCAAGAAGCCCCTATCATGTGCTTTTAACATCCTATGGAGAGGGAGCATGGACACAGGAGTCGTCCCACAGCTGGTAAAAACAACAGACATAGCCTCACTGCTCATTCCTTTCCTCTTGAAAAAGCAAATGACCTCATAAATGACTGGTCCAAAACATCCAGGCATGAAAACCTTCCATCTCATATTAGAAAAAAATTAGAGAGTACTTCTGAAGAAATGTTGAAACTGATTAATTTTATGAGCCAAAATATTGATGAGAGTGCCTCTTTACCGAGTATGAATTAGGTAATGCATTAACTAAAGGTCGATCAACTGCTCCTGGAGAGGATGGTATAACCTATGATATTCTCAGAACTCTAAGGCACGTGCCTGATAACCCTTTGTTGGCACTGTATAATCTCAGTTACATTGAGGGCGTTCTTCCTACTTCCTGGACCAATAGTCTCATTGTGCCTATCCCTAAGCCCCAACAGCCTGATACATTTAGGCAGATCTCCTTAACTAGTTGTCTTTGTAAAACTTTTGAAAGAATGATACTTAACAGATTGTGCTACAGAATCAGACACCAACTTTCCCCCTACCTCTATGGGTTCATGAAAGGTAAAAGAGTGCAGAACTGTATTTCCACCTTTCTCACTGCACACACCTCTACTAGTTTTACCACTTTTCTTGATCTAAAGTCTGCATTTGATATTGCGAACAGAACCGTTATACTACATGAACTAACCAAAATGAATATTGGTGGTAGCTTACTCTGCTGGATAATAGGATACCTGTCAAATAGAGTATCCTCTGTCCTTTACCAAGGCTTCAGAAGTGATTCTAAAGAAATGTCTTTAGGTACACCGCAGGGAGGAGTTCTTAGTCCCATGCTATTTAATATTCTGATTAATGCTCTCCTAAATGCTCTACCTGCCTCACCTAAACATATAGCTATAAGCTATGCTGATGATATCATGATCCATACAACAGGGCATAAGAAGATGAATACCATTCTTAATGAATTTCAAGCAATTTGTAATCGACTAGGCCTCATAATATCTTCCTCTAAAACAAGATATTAACAAGCAAACGACATCCCCCACCCATCTATTTGCAGGGTGACATCATTAGCTACGTTAAAACTTACAGATATCTTAGTGTAGATGTACCCTTTAACAAATCCACTACACCACAACTAAATAAGAAATGCAAAGCTAGGCTAAATGCTCTCAAAGCTGTTGCTGGCTACAACCCTAACTATGGTGCTAATGTGAGAATCGTGAGAATGATGTACATAGCCTATGTTAGGTCCTTAATTGATTATGCTGCTCCCATGTTGATATTAGCTAGAGAAAGTTCTCTCCGGCCCTTGGAGTTAATGCAAAATGAAGCTCTCAGGATTATTCTTGGCTGTCCCAGATCTACAAAAGTTCTTAACATGAGGAAGGAGCTTGGTATTTCTAGTATCAGTGATAGGATTGTTGAGATTAACACTGTACTCGGTATTAGAATGTTGAGAAACGAACCAGACACTGTCACAATGAATCTTACCAAGTGTCTAGAGGTAAATACACACAGATCTAAATGGATTGAGAAAACGTGCAATTGCATTAAGTTTTATAACCTGCATGAGCTGTATCACTGTAGGCAACAAGAGCATTTCACCCCTCCATGGAAGATGTGTTCATTTAATATCACATACCTGCAAGTCCCTCCCAAGAAGCTCATTGCTAGTAATCCCTTACTTAAATCTCTTGTTAGAGCAACTGCTCAAGAAGAAATTTCTCACCTAGCTGGTAGTTTATTCTCTATAAGGATTACAATGCTGAGTTTACAGAATTTGGTTATTGTGTGGTTTACATGTAGTAAAATAATGATTACAGAGTGTACCACTAGAACACCTAGCGTGGCTAGGCATTTCGGGCAGACTTAGTTAATTCTTAATTTTAAAATATTACAAATTATGAGGTAAGTTGGTATTATGGCTAAGTGACTAAATACTAGTTTGTGAGTTTAGCAATGTGAATGGTTTTGTTTTGGCACAGTACATAGTTTCAGTATTGGAGTATCACAGGATTCATTATTTTAAGATTGCGATTAATATTTATGTTTATGGTCAAATGGGTGAGTGAGTATAAGTGTGAACCACCAGGTGGTATTCGTGTAGTTAGTTGATGGGGTGTATCAGGGAGATAAGATGTTTTCTAATGATAGTTTTGAAGGTGATGAATGTGTCTGCAGTTCTAGACTTCTCAGGTAGGGTGTTCCAGATTTTAGGGCCTTTGACATACATTGAATTTTTGTAAAGGTTTAGTCGGACACAGGGAATGTCGTAGAGATGTTTGTGTCTAGTGTTATGCCTGTGGGTTCTGTCACAACTATCAAGAAAGGGTTTTAGGTCAAGGTTGATATTGGAGTTTAAGGCCCTGTAGATGTAGATGGCACAGTAGTAAGTGTGGATGTACTGAACAGGGAGTAAGTTTAGATCTATGAAGGGTGGGGGGGGGTGTTGCCAGGGATGGGATTTAGTGATTATTCTTACTGCGGCTTTCTGTTGGGTTATTATTGGCTTTAGGTGTGTTACTGCAGTTGATCCCCAAGCACAAATAGCATAGGTGAGGTATGGATAAATAAGTGAGTGGTATAGTGTGAGAAGGGCATTTTGCGGCACGTAGTATCGTATCTTGGAGAGGATCCCAACCGTTTTGGATACTTTTTTGGTTATGTGTTGGATATGGGTGCTGAAATTTAGGTTGTTGTCGAGGTATAGGCCAAGGAATTTGCCCTCATTATGTCTGGTAATTAGAGTGTTGTCGATCTTAATGTTAATTTGTGCATCTCCTGCTCTGCTACCAAACATAATATAGTAGGTTTTGTCAGTGTTAAGCGTAAGTTTATTGGCTGTCATCCAAGTCGATATTTTGATCAGCTCCTCATTAACAATGGTGCTGAGGGTGGCAAATTTAGGGTGAGAGATGACATAAGTCGTGTCGTCAGCAAAGAGAATGGGTTTCAGGTGTTTGGATACGCTTGGAAGATCATCGATGTATATGAGGAAGAGCAGGGGACCAAGGACACTTCCCTGCGGAACTCCAGTACCAAGTGGCCGTGTTGTTGATGCTGTGTCTTTAATGGTGACATACTGATACCTATTAGCAAGGTAAGATTTGAAATAAGCAAGCGCATGGCCTCTTATACCGTAATGGTCAAGTTTGTGGAGTAAGATGCCGTGGTCTACTGTGTCAAAAGCTTTTCTTAGGTCAATAAAAATTCCTAGTGGATATTCCTTATTTTCCAATGCTGTGTAAAGCAGATCTAGCATTTTTATGATTGCATCATTAGTGCTTTTATTTTTCCTGAATCCAAATTGGCAGGGGTTGAGCATGTTTTGTGCCGTTATAAATGAATATAGTCTCCTGTGCACGAGTTTCTCAAAGATTTTGGATAGCAATGGTAAGTTTGATATTGGCCTATAGTTGTTTAAGTCTGTAGGGTCACCATCTTTATGTATTGGTGTAACCCTTGCCATCTTGAGTAGTTTCGGGAAGGTGCTAGTTTCTAGTGACTTGTTAAAAAGTAATGAAATAGCATGCGAAAGGACATGGGCCGCTCGCTTGTACAGTAATGGTGGGACATGAGACAGATTCCCTGAGTTATTTTTAAGTGACTTTATAATCTCGGTGACATTCGTGGGCTCAGTTGGTGCAAGATAGAAGGAATCTGGGAAATTCCCATCTAGGTAGTCCCCAGCATGGGCATTGGTATGTGGGATTTTATTGGCGAGATTAGATCCTATGGTTGAGAAGAAGTCGTTTATCTTGTTAGCTGTGTCAGTGGGATGTAGTGGTGTTTCATTAGGTTTAGTTAGGACAATATTCTTGTTTTTTTTCAGTTTGTGGGTCCCTAGAATCTGAGAGTGTTTTCCAGGTCTTTTTTATATCTCCTCTAGTGTCTGTGAATCTACTGGAGTAGTATAGTTGTTTGGCTTTCTTTATTACTTTGGTGAGAACTGATGAATAGTGTTTAAAAATATCTTTGTGTATTAAGCCCTGTCTATATTGCTTTTCATATTGGTGTTTCTTGTCAATGGATTTCAGAATGGTGCTGGTTAGCCATGGGCAACCAAGCCGTTTGTTTGTGATCTGTTTCGTTTTTATAGGACAATGTTTGTTGTATAGTCTAAGTAATTTGTTAAGAAAAATGTCTGTCCAGTCATCAATACCATTGGCCTTGGAGAATTCTGTAGGCCAGTCAACAGTCTCTAGGTCAGCTGTGAACTTCCTTATTGAGGCCTCGTCATGGAGTCTAAATGAGACTTTGTTGTATTCAAGTGGTGGTTTACTAATGTTTGTCAGGAGGAAGGTAGGGTAGTGGTCTGTAGTGCTATCTGTGATTATCCCTGATTTAAGGGGGGTTAGTATATTGGTCCATATGTGGTCTATTATGGTTGCACTTGTCTCAGTGAGCCTGGTTGGTTTAGTTATTGTTGGTATGAGAAGTGTGTTGTTCATATTGTTGATGAAATCAGTTACAGGCTGATCATCTAGTATGCCAAGGTTGATGTTGAAGTCTCCAGCTAAGAGAAGGTGGTGCTTATTCATTTGTCTGTTTGTTATTAGTGACTTTAATTTCTCACTGAAATTTGGGATGTTTGTGTGAGGTATCCGGTAAATGGCACCGATTTTTATAGGTGTCTTAAGTTTTTTTACAGTAAAATTAGCAAAAATGTATTCCCCATATTCATCACTAAAGCAAGTGGCGCTAATACAAGATAACTGATTAGAGTAATAGATTGCAATACCACCCCCAACTTGGTTTGGTCTGCAGTTGTGAATTGCTGTGTATCCTGGTAGAGGGTAGATATCTATTGTGTCCTGCTTAAGCCAGGTCTCAGAAAGAATAATGCAGGAGAAGGGTGTCTTTAGTGATTCAAGGAGTGCCAGGAGGTCATCATAGTGTTTGCTTAAGGACCTGATGTTGTAGTTAAGTACTGATAGACTTTTGGCATTGTTTAGGATAGTGCTGGCTTGTGATGCTGTGTAATAAAGGCAGTTACTTTCCAATAGGTTTTGATTGGGTGTCAGATTATGGAGGTTTAGATCAGGGTCAACGTGATAAATCATCTTCTAGGTTTAAATTATGGTTATTTATATCATGAGTTGTGTTGAGTTCTAGTACTGATATCTGTAGTGGTGGGAAGTTTGGACAAGTATACAGCTAGAGTATTTTGGTCATATAGAGTATAGTCACTAGTACACATAATGAAGTTGATGTTATCTATGTGTTGTGCTGGAATGAACTAAATTACAACTAGGTATAAACTAGTAATATAAAAATACAAATTAAAAATAGAACAAGACTCTCACTTGTAATTGTTTGCAATCCTAATGGCGCTAAAGCTAACCTATGACACTGAGCTTGACTGATTCTATGTCATCATTGAAGGCTCTTGACTCATATAATGACTCCAACAACATGCTCATTGGAGAAGTCAGGTATAGATACTCAAAAATTAGGGACAAAGGAATTAATGTACAATTGTTATGGATCCCATCACACATTGGATTACTCCTTCATGATAAAGTTGATATGTTAGCCAAGAAGAGTACCCAGAAGGAGAATGTAGAATATAACTTTGGTATAACTGTGTCTAGCATTAGGAATAATATTAGGAGAGAAGTAAATAATGAAAATGAGATTCTGAAGCAGAAGAAAGAATACTGTCTTCAAGTTATGTCCTAGAATTTGTATTGATAAAGCCACTGGATGGCGAAACGTCTACAATAAAGATACCCAGATGTTGCACATGTGTCTTACTCTCATCTTGTCGGTATTATATACCATTCGTACACAACTTGTCAGACACTGCAACATCATGGAATCTTAATTCTGAGGACATGTACATAACCTTCACGACTACGACAACTACTACTACAACTAACCCATCTCTTTGGGAAGGACCTACTTCCACTGGGGAATCCCGCCTACCAGTGAATTTGCCCTCGTCTGCTTCACCTGACGTTACTATATAAGCGCCAGGATTCTTTCTTCTGCTTCAGAATCTCCACGACTATGGTGCTGTTCGCACCTACTCCTAGGTTGAGGGACTGATTACCTCATCTTCTGTACATAGTTCTACTGTCTTCAAGTTATGTCCTAGAATTTGTATTGATAAAGCCACTGGATGGCGAAACGTCTACAATAAAGATACCCAGATGTTGCACATGTGTCTTACTCTCATCTTGTCGGTATTATATACCATTCGTACACAACTTGTCAGACACTGCAACATCATGGAATCTTAATTCTGAGGACATGTACATAACCTTCACGACTACGACAACTACTACTACAACTAACCCATCTCTTTGGGAAGGACCTACTTCCACTGGGGAATCCCGCCTACCAGTGAATTTGCCCTCGTCTGCTTCACCTGACATTACTATATAAGAGCCAGGATTCTTTCTTCTGCTTCAGAATCTCCACGACTATGGTGCTGTTCGCACCTACTCCTAGGTTGAGGGACTGATTACCTCATCTTCTGTACATAGTTCTACTGTCTTCAAGTTATGTCCTAGAATTTGTATTGATAAAGCCACTGGATGGCGAAACGTCTACAATAAAGATACCCAGATGTTGCACATGTGTCTTACTCTCATCTTGTCGGTATTATACACCATTCGTACACAACTTGTCAGACACTGCAACATCATGGAATCTTAATTCTGAGGACATGTACATAACCTTCACGACTACGACAACTACTACTACAACTAACCCATCTCTTTGGGAAGGACCTACTTCCACTGGGGAATCCCGCCTACCAGTGAATTTGCCCTCGTCTGCTTCACCTGACGTTACTATATAAGCGCCAGGATTCTTTCTTCTGCTTCAGAATCTCCACGACTATGGTGCTGTTCGCACCTACTCCTAGGTTGAGGGACTGATTACCTCATCTTCTGTACATAGTTCTACTGTCTTCAAGTTATGTCCTAGAATTTGTATTGATAAAGCCACTGGATGGCGAAACGTCTACAATAAAGATACCCAGATGTTGCACATGTGTCTTACTCTCATCTTGTCGGTATTATATACCATTCGTACACAACTTGTCAGACACTGCAACATCATGGAATCTTAATTCTGAGGACATGTACATAACCTTCACGACTACGACAACTACTACTACAACTAACCCATCTCTTTGGGAAGGACCTACTTCCACTGGGGAATCCCGCCTACCAGTGAATTTGCCCTCGTCTGCTTCACCTGACATTACTATATAAGCGCCAGGATTCTTTCTTCTGCTTCAGAATCTCCACGACTATGGTGCTGTTCGCACCTACTCCTAGGTTGAGGGACTGATTACCTCATCTTCTGTACATAGTTCTACTGTCTTCAAGTTATGTCCTAGAATTTGTATTGATAAAGCCACTGGATGGCGAAACGTCTACAATAAAGATACCCAGATGTTGCACATGTGTCTTACTCTCATGACTCAAGAAATCGTAATGACACGATTGCAAATAAACCATACCCCCGGCCGGGATTGAACCCGCGGTCATAGAGTCTCAAAACTCCAGCCCGTCGCGTTAGCCACTAGACCAGCTAGCCACAATAAGATTCATCCAACTAGGTATATTTCTACACCATAGGAAAGTTAGCACAGGCACCTCTGTGACCACAAATGCAAGTTTTTACAGACGAATCTCCAGCTAGAGTTCGTCACGGCCACGCTAGCTGGAGATTCGTCTGTAAAAACTTGCATTTGTGGTCACAGAGGTGCCTGTGCTAACTTTCCTATGGTGTAGAAATATACCTAGTTGGATGAATCTTATTGTGGCTAGCTGGTCTAGTGGCTAACGCGACGGGCTGGAAGTTTTGAGACTATGACCGCAGGTTCAATCCCGGCCGGGGGTATGGTTTATTTGTAGGAAGAATCTTTTTTATATACCTCCGGAGCTGGTATTCCACTGGGTGACTTAAAAGGAAAACAACTCTTTAATATCATGACAGCTAGAAACTTGTCATTTCAAGGCCCATTCTTCAAATCGTACATTGGACCTCATCCAGGAACACCAGATATAGTACTGACAAACAGAGACTGTGACATCTTTCACTGTCGTATATCTCCTGGTGGAAATGTAGGATCTGACCATATCCCTGTTATAATACAACTACAAACTTCTCCATTTAGAATACCTGTAACTCCTAGGATTTGACCCCTTCAGGGCATATCTGGGTGAAGATGAAATTGTGTCTTTGGAAAATCTACCTTCCAGTGCAATTGATGATGCAATCAGGTCCCTGCACAATCGAATAATTGAAGCTACCAATGCAACTTGCCAATTAGCTTCCACAAAGATATACCAACAATATAAACCTACTAGTGAAATTAGAGACACTTTAAGAAATTATCAAGCAGAATGTCGAAGGCATCTTCAAACGCGACAACCACCAGCAGCTACACTGCACCGATTAAGGCACGAATTAATTAACATGATTAGTCAACACAAACGAGACATATGGAAATTTCTAGTTCTTCAAGCTAATCAATATAAACGTGAACCAGCAAAATTTTGGAGTAAGATCCGACAACTTTTAGGGGGAAAGCACAAGGCTCCTAACTACCTAGTTCATACCTTCACTGATGAGGATGATGAAGATGTTGAAATTAAACTTGACGATCCACAGGACCAGGCTAATTTGATGGGTGATGTATGGGAGAAAATTCTCTCTCACAATAACAGTCGTCAATTTAATAATAATCATTATCAGTTAGTAAATGAATGGAGAGATGAGAACTTGGATGATCTACAACCACTACCTACCATCGATACTTCAACTCTTGAAGATACCCACCCGCTTACTAGACCTATTACATTACTAGAGATAAGTCAGGTTATTGGAAGAATGAGAAATAGAGCCCCTGGCCTCTCTGGAATAACAATGAAACAAATAAAGTACCTACCTAGAAATTGCAAACAGTCCTTGGTAAATATCTTTAATGCCATCTTGGCCTCAGGACATTTTCCAGTTGTTTTTAAGACTGCTAGGATGATCTTTCTTGCTAAGCCCAATAAAGACATCCACCAACCTGGGAACTATAGACCTATATCTTTACTTGAAGTCACTGGAAAAGTTCTTGAGAAAGTCATTTCCAACCGATTGAATTACTATATGGAGTTTAATCACTTGTTTACTGAAAAACAATTTGGCTTTAGAACACATAGAGGTACCAATCATGCAATAAATGTGATTTTTGACACTGTAGCAAGTCTAAAACAGCAGGGCAATCTTGCCTTAATTGCCACCAGAGATGTTCATAAAGCTTTTGATAGCTTATGGCATGATGGCCTTGTATACAAACTCATTGACCTACCAGACCATAACTGGACTTTTCTCAGAGTAATTTATAATTTCTTAACTCAAAGAAAAATCATTCCCACCTTTCATGGCAAGTCGACAGAACCTTTTATACCGACCGCTGGTGTCCCACAAGGTTCTTGTCTTAGTCCACTTCTGTTTAACATTTATGTGAATGACCTTCCTCAACCAGAGTTTAATGACACAATTGTGACACAGTTTGCAGATGATGTTATTCATGTCGTCTCATCAACTCCAGTAACAGGAAAATACAAGTATGAAAGAGTCATAGAAAAAATGAATATTGAACTTCGTCGAACATCTAATTGGGAGAAGAAATGGAGAATTACGACTAATCCTGACAAGGTCCTTGTTAGCACGATAGGATGTTTTGCATCAACCATCGAAGATAAAGGGGGTATCTCCATCAGAGGTACACCTGTAGCCATTAGAAACCCTAACAAGATCTTGGGATATGAAATAGACAGGCTGCTCCACTCAACATCTCATGTAACTAAAAAGATCAACACAGCCAAAGCCAGTCTTAGCAGACTCTTTCGATTCAATCAAGCCCCTCAACATGTCAAAAAACATCTGTATAAAATGATAATAAGACCTATACTTGAATACCCTTGTGTCCCAATGTCATTAACAACAAAGACCAACATGCTACGGTTACAAAGGGTCCAGAATAGAGCTCTTCGCTTTATTACTGATACCAGGAGGAGAGACAGAGTTAAAATGGCAGATTTACACACACAACAAGATATCACTGCCATAAATGTACGCCTTGACACCCTAAAAAAGAAACAACTGTATACAATGCAAGAACTATACATGCCAGATAGAGAACATCCTATACAAGTGATAAATACCACCGATTACACCATCAATACTCCGCCTCACAGGACTCAAAGAATGACTCTCCCACAGAGGGTTCGTCGTTTTATTCATAAAGATGATTACCCTCGACCCATGATTTTGAGCAACTTACCTGACGAAGAAGATTGGATACCACCAGAACCCTTCTATGTATACTGAGAAAATCATCGCCCCCAATTAGGGAGACATCTTAAATAACTTTCTAATGTAAAATTATGCTATTGACTATTGTTGGACACCACCATTAAGAAGCTATTGTCACGAGCTCATAAACTTGCCAGAAAATTATTGCCTTTCTTGTCGTATAAATATCCGTTGTGCAATCGCGAAAAAAAAAAAAAAAAAAAAAAAAAAAAAAAAAAAAAAAAAAAAAAAAAAAAAAAAAAAAGCAATTGCAACTTGTATAACTACTACCAATTCAGAGTCATGTACTTATATACCTATTATATCTATGTGACTCTGATGGGTTAGTATTATACCCCTTAAAGAATATCTTATTAATTCACATACACTTTTTAAATTACACCAAAGTGGTTGGGCCACTTACCTTTTATATCCTACCTCTCACCCCCCTCCAACCCTTTTCCAATATTTCCATCCTTACCCATCCTTCTTCCTTACCCATCTTACCAAAGCTCTGGTCATTAGAAGCGAAACCTCCGGTTATGCTTTCAATTATCAGTTTTTTTTTTTCAAATAGCAATAATCGTAGCTCAGATAAACCTCATTGGTTACGATAATGACACTGCGCAAAGCTAATTCTCAGTTGAAAGCATATTTCCTAGCGGTTACGATCCTGAGCTACTGTCTTCTTGTTGATTCGCGGGCTTTCTCCCGGCCCGGGCCTTTTCCAAAGGGTGGCCCGGCCTGGGGTGCATAATAAACATATTAAACTAACTAACTTGGCTCCCTGTCGAGGGAGTGTCTGAGACCTAAGTCTTCAATGAGAGGAGGTACAAGTAACCCCTCATGGTTGGGACCAACTGTCCCCAGGCCTAGCCACGGGACTCGTAGGGAGAAACTAGGCCTCTCTGGTCTGCCAACCCCGCCCCAACGAATGTCAGTCTTGTGAGCTGCAAGCTCTGGCTCAGGCACCTACCCTGCCCTAGAAGGGCTGGACATGGTGTCGATGAGCTACTGTCACTCTTCACTATAAACTTCAGTATTTTATTTATTCTAGTTGTTATATTTGTGGTTTAATATGCAAGTGCTTGTGATTTTTCGAGAGAAAAGGTGCTCAAGAAAAGTAAAATACCAGATTATTATTATTATTATTATTATTATTATTATTATTATTATTATTATTATTATTATTATTATTATTATTATTATTATTATTATTATCATCATCATCATCATCATCATCATCATCTTATCACATTGTGTTGCTACAGTGATCTGTGTAAAATTTTCCTGTGCTTGAGCAAGTATCAACACAGGACGGTTTTCTTGTCACATCCTCCTCGCGCAGGATATATTTCCTGGGTTCTCTAAAATATAATTTTTTCAGAGACGTGGAATACAAGGAGGACACTATGAATAATGGTATGCTGTATGGGCATGATTAAGAAGGAGGGAAGGCAGGCACCTGGCAGAGGATGAAGGGGGGGGAAAGGGTGGCAGCTTGAAGAGAGAGTGGGAGGTAAGGCAGGAGGATGTGGAGGGATAGAAGGTAGGTGGGAGGTTAGGGAGGGATAGAAGGCAGGTGGGAGGTTAGGGAGGGATAGAAGGCAGGTGGGAGGTTAGGGAGGGATAGAAGGCAGGTGGGAGGTTAGGGAGGGATAGAAGGCAGGTGGGAGGTTAGGGAGGGATAGAAGGCAGGTGGGAGGTTAGGGAGGGATAGAAGGCAGGTGGGAGGTTAGGGAGGGATAGAAGGCAGGTGGGAGGTTAGGGAGGGATAGAAGGTAGGTGGGAGGTTAGGGAGGGATAGAAGGCAGGTGGGAGGTTAGGGAGGGATAGAAGGCAGGTGGGAGGTTAGGGAGGGATAGAAGGTAGGTGGGAGGTTAGGGAGGGATAGAAGGTAGGTGGGAGGTTAGGGAGGGATAGAAGGCAGGTGGGAGGTTAGGGAGGGAGGTTAGAATAGAAGCAGGTGGGAGGTTAGGGTGGGATTGAAGGCAGGTGGGAGGTTAGGGAGGGATAGAAGGCAGGTGGGAGGTTAGTTAGGGAGGGATAGAAGGCAGGTGGGAGGTTAGGGAGGGATAGAAGGCAGGTGGGGGAGGGATAGAAGGTAGGTAGAAGGTAGGTTAGGGAGGGATAGAAGGCAGGTGAGAGGTAGAAGGCAGGTAGGGAGGGATAGAAGGCAGGTGGGAGATTAGGGAGGGATAGAAGGCAGGTGGGAGGTTAGGGAGGGATAGAAGGCAGGTGAGAGGTTAGGGAGGGATAGAAGGTAGGTGGGAGGTTAGGGAGGGATAGAAGGCAGGCAAGTCAGAGGGATAAAGGTATACAGGAGGCTGACGAAAGGATAAAAGGGAGCTAGAAGACTCGGGGAACTGAGGGATAGAATGCAGGCAGAAAGTTGGGGGAGGGATAGATGGCAGGCAGTAAGTAGGCTGGAGGTGAGATAGAAAGCAAACAAGAGGCTGGGAGAGAGAGAGGAGGTAGGCTGGAGGAGAGATAGAAGACTGGGAGAGAGAAAGAAGGCAAACAGAAGGTTGGGGAGAGACTGGAGGGAAGTAGAGGAATGCTGAAGGAAGGGGATGGAATGGTAGAAAGGTGATAGGGAAGGAATGTAAGGCAAAGAGAGGTGGAGAAGAGGTAGGGGTGGAGTAGAGGCAGGGGATCTAGAGACAGCGGGATGGAGGGGAGGAAGGGGAATGGAGGAGGAGAGGCAAGGGAATGGAGAGAGATAGAGAGGCTGGTGGAGAGGGAGGAGGATGGAAGAGATTTACGGGGATGGAGGATAGGTAGGAGAGGGAGGGGAGGTAAGGGAGCTGGAGAGAAGAGAGAGGGGAGGTGGGAGTCTACCACAGCAACCAGGGCAGGTGTGGGTGTCCCCAGCAGTACACTATAGTGGTTGGCTGCCTTCAGCAGTAGTGTCTTGGCTGGTATTGTCGGGTGCGCGCTGCTCCTCGCCCTCCCTGTGCTAATGTGCCTCGGGAGTCACAACTGACTCCATTATTCTGACGCCTGAGTCAAGGAGGATATATATATAAACTTAGCGTGATGCCCAAGCCGGACTTCCACACCCTGGAGCTGAATAAGACTGAGTGGGAGGTGCCCAGGAGGTACTCTATGCTCTCACCAGTGGGCTCCGGAGCCTATGGACAAGTTTGGTAAGTTTTAATGCTATATTTTTTATCTAGGCAGTTAATGCCTAACACGCAATAAACGTGTTTTTACAGTGATTAGATGGACACAGGTGATAGTGACACTTGTGTATTTATTACATTAAATAGATTTAACCAAGGATAATCCAGTAGAATCAATGTGACTTACACCCAAAAGAATACATATCAGTAACCCATTTTTCGTGGATATAGGGGCGTGGCAATCACCCTTTCACATACAGCTAATGAGGATTTTTAAAACATTTTTGACGGTCCGGAATCTTTGCAAATATTTTATAGATCATGGTGTGGTATGTCTTCGGCACGCTATTTTGTTACAATTAACATTTTGCTATATTTAACTTTGTTTAATACAAGTATGTTATCTATACCTTGGCAGATTGTTATTTCTTGATGAAATTGTTGGTTTAGCCGATATTATCAAAAGTAATATATATGTATTTTGGGACCTGCAGCACGTCGGGGCTAATCAAGTGCTAGTATTGAGACTCCTGGCCTGGTCAGTCTTTATGACAATATTAGTGACAAAAACATTGTCAATAGTTACCAATTGGGTTCCAGATCTTGACTGATTCCTCCCTAATTAATCTGATTGACTACCTCAGAACTCAAATGTTATTAGGGAATCTTATAGGTATGGAAATAATCACTTTGACTTTTTTGGGTTATCCTAGGTAATATACACATGTTGCTATGTACCTGGAGGTTACCTGGAGGTTATTCCGGGAATCAACACCCCCGTGGCCCGGTCCATGACCAGGCCTCCCGATGAATCAGGGCCTGATCAACCAGGCTGTTACTGCTGGCCGCACGCAGTCCAACGTATGAGCCACAGCCCGGCTGATCCGGCACTGACTTTAGGTATCTGTCCAGCTCTCTCTTGAAGGCAGCCAGGGGTTTATTGGCAATTCCCCTAATGCTTGATGGGAGGCTATTGAACAGTCTTGGGCCCCAGACACTTATGGTGTTTTCCCTTGATAATTTGTGTAACTATTTAAGTGTACTTCTACCTAAATAAACTTATTTACCCGAGACTTGGAAAAGGCATTTGATACAATTAACCATAAAATATGTAAGAAACTACAAGCTGTCAGCCTAGGCTCTGTAGACTGGTTTAAGTCCTACCTGAGTATTAGAAAAAAAATTGTTTAGATCAATAATAGAGATTCAGAACCCCTGCTGATAGTATGTGTGGTTCCCCAAGGTAGTACTCTGGGTCCCTTATATTTTATGTTATGTGAATGACATGACCTTCAGTGTCAAGTGTAAGCTTCTGTTGTATGCAGATGACAGTGCTTTGCTAGTCTCAGGTAAAGATCCACAAGATATAGCAATACACACACTGAGTGTCCAAGGTTTGATCCCTGACATGGGTGGAAATGTTGAGAATGTTTCCTTACACCTTTTGTCCCTGTTGACCTAGCAGTAAGTAGGTACTTGATGTGTTAGTCGACTAAAGTGGGTCACATCCCAGGGGTCAAGATTGAAGGACCCCAATAGAAATAAGACAGACAGTCCTTAATGATGCACTGACTTTCTTGGGTGGCTAACCCTCCTGGTTAATAATCTGAATAAATCTTATCTTATCTGGAACTGGAGTCCTGCAGCAAATGGTTAGTAGACCACAAACTATCGCTTCACCATGGGAAAAGAGAAGCCATTCTCTTTGCCATGGAAAATAAGCTGAAAAGGGTAAATACTTTTAATGTCCAGTGTACAGGGGAACCCATCACTTCAGTATCTTCTGTGAATATCTGGGAATTCCCTTTGGTCCAAGCATATAAGGAGAATTGATAGTAAACAATGTAATAAAAAAAGTGAATGCCAGGCTAAAGTTGCTCTCAAGACAGGCACAGTGTCTACCTACTGAGGCTCACAGGACCCTGTGCCTAGCTCTTATACAATGTCATGTAGATTATTCTTGTTCTTCCTGGTACTCTACTATAACACAAAAAATGTAAAACAGACTACAAAACACCTAGAACAAAATTGTGAGATTCATCTTGGGCCTGAGTCCAAGAGAAGATTTAGGGCAGGATGAATTACAACTGGTTATGCTGAATGTTGAAGATAAGAGTAAAGGAGATAAAGTTAAATCATGTTATAAAATTGTTCACAAGCATCCAGAATATCTTGCTGTGAAGTTTGTCAAGGTTAGGAACCATAACCAGTATGGTACTAAGGAAAGTTGAAGAATTGAGACACTTATGCAACATACGGGAATCTTTACTGAAGAAGCATTTAACCACACAGTGGTTTCATCAGTCCAATACAAAGCACAGGAAAGTGAACACAATTTTATAGTACCTAGGTGGTCAGGCCCCCAACACCTTTTATTATACAGCAGTAAAGAAGTGGAATGGACTGCCTTCAAAACAATTATAAAATTTGTATGTACTAAGGGGGATTACCAACAGACCCCTGGCAGTCTTCAAGCTGGCACTGGACAAGCACCTAAAGTCAGTTCCTGATGAGCCGGGCTGTGGCTCGTACGTTGGTTTGCGTGCAGCCAGCAGCAACAGCCTGGTTGATCAGGCGCTGATCCACCAGGAGGCCTGGTCACAGACCGGGCCGCGGGGGCGTTGACCCCCGAAACTCTCTCCAGGTAAACTCCAGGTAACTGGTATAGCCAAAATAGAAACTGACAGTACAGGTCGGCCATCGCTAATCCGGCAGTCAGTAATCCAGTTCCATCAGTAATCCACCACAAATTTTGGCTAGCACAACTTAAAATTTCTGGGGTCACCACACCAACCTGTCGCTATTGTTTGGTAGCGCTACTTGCTGCATAAGTCATTCCAATTCTTTTTTCTCCACTTATTGTTATAACCTGCTCACTTTTAGCCCTAGCCATGGTTCCAACAAATAAGAGAAATGCTTCTTGTTGTGTAAAGTACATACCCCGTACATAGTCCATAAGAGATAAGGTGATTTTGAAGCCACTGTCGGTCGCCATGAGCTCAGCTCACTCAGATAAACTGTGACTGGTAAATTTGGGCCTACATGTGAGAGAACAGGTCTGTGTGATAAGTGTGCACTATATAAAAAAAATCCTGCAGGATGCAGTGCTTGAGAAAAAAAGTGCAACTGTGCTTTTGGTGTAAAACAGTGACTTTACTACATGTATTTTTGTATGGTTTTTATGGTTGTATTCTCGTGTTTTTGGTCTCATTTGATAGAATGGAACATGTACAAATAGATATGATTTTGATGATGGAAAGTACCCTGAAACTGAGCTCAAAATAGTGGAAATGTTCAATTTTTGCCGATGTTCAAGAGTAAACAAATGACATCACCATCTTTTATTTATTTATTTATTTATTTATTTATAATTTGAGCACACTTACAGAGGTACAAAAAAATACAGATAAGAGCAGCATGCCAAAGCCACTTATACTATGCATAGCATTACGGGCTGGCTTAAAATTAACTTAAGATTAACTTAGCAATGATGAAATCAGTGAAAAACATTAATGTAAACTGATTACTATAAAGCACAAATGAGTATTACAAAGACAGGTCATATGGTTGCATGCATTGTTGTAAATTCAGTAGAATGGAGTATTCTGTTTAGGTAGTGTATTTAAAAAATAATAAAGTTAGATTGGGTTTTAGGTTTAACATTTATGTGATATAATTGTGAGAAACATTTAAGATATACAATTTATAAGGTTCAGTTATTCAGTATTTATTTGGTTTTGGGTGAGTAAGTGATCTTTGAGAAGAGACTTGAATTTATAAACAGGTAGTGTTTCTTTTATATTTACAGGTAATGAATTCCAGATTTTAGGGCCTTTTATGTGCATTGAGTTTTTGCATAGCGTGAGATGGACACGAGGAATATCAAAGAGTGATCTGTGCCTTGTGTTATGGTCATGTGTTCTGTTGAGGTTGGCAAGGAGATGTTTGAGGGGAGGGTTAATATCAGAGTTGAGTGTTCTATGTATGTAATAGGTGCAGTAATAAGTATGGATGTTTTGTATGGTGAGTAGGTTGAGTGTATTGAATATTGGTGGAGTGTGCTGTCTGTAGTGAGAATTTGTTATCATTCTAACTGCAGCCTTTTGTTGGGTAATTAGTGGTCTGAGATGGTTACTTATTGTTGAGCCCCATGCACAAATTCCATAGGTGAGATAGGGGTAAATAAGAGAGTGATATAGGGCCAGGAGGGCTGACTGTGGAGCATAGTACCGTATCTTCGATAGTATGCCTACAGTCTTGGAAATTTTCTTAGAAATTTGTTGTATATGTGTATGAAATTTGAGTCTATTATCAAGGTGGATTCCTAAGAATTTTCCCTCTGTTAGCTTTGTGATAGGTGATCCGTTTATCATTATGTTAAGAGGGACATCTGTAGCTCTGTTACCAAACTGAATGAAGTAGGTTTTGTCAATGTTTAGTGTAAGTTTGTTAGTACTCATCCAGGTAGATATTTTCTGTAATTCGGTATTTACAGTATTGGCTAGCGTGACTGGGCTCGGGTGGGAGAAGACGTATGTTGTGTCATCAGCAAATAGTGTGGGTTTGAGTAATTGAGAAGCATTTGGTAGGTCATTTATGTATAGGAGAAAGAGAAGAGGGCCATGTACATGTTCAAATGGGTTGACAAAATTTATACAATTATTACAATAATGCAGTAGTCTGCATAACAGTAAATCTTCTATTTTTCGTGTGAATAAAAATTCAGAATGGAAAGCAAGCGTAGTATAAGAGGGGCCTGGGGACATGATTAATGAACAGAGAAAATGTTATTTTGGTGTCTGGAATGTCTGCATTGTTTATTCTGGACCCTATTTTGAAATTGGCATCTCTTGAAATTTGTGTGAAAATTGGCCAAATTACCAATTTCTGACCACTTTATTGGGTAGTTGAAATAGGTAAATGGGCGGTTTCTTGTACTCAATCGACAGAATAGAAGGAACACTTGTGAAATAACTGTGAGTTTGGTAGACTGGAAAAATAGATCGGGCCAAAAATAGGGCATGAAGTGGGTGAAATCGCCAATGCGTAAATATCATCATTGGATTAAGTGTATTCTAATCTAACCACTCTGTAATCTGGCAAAATCACTAATCTGGCACCCTACAGGTCCTGATAATGCTTGTATTTACTTAATTAAAAAATAAAATTTAGTCAAAAATTACAGTAGTTATGCATACAAAGTGATTATGTATTGTGTTTGATCACAATATAGGAGAGATGAAATTAGATGCAATATAGGCACTTGATGTGTTAGTCGACTAAAGTGGGTCACATCCCAGGGGTCAAGATTGAAGGACCCCAATGGAAATAAGACAGACAGTCCTTAATGATGCACTGACATCTGCATACAACAGAAGCTTACATTTGATACTGAAGGTCATGTCATTCACATAACATAAAATATAAGGGACCCAGAGTACTACCTTGGGGAACCACACATACTATCAGCAGGGGTTCTGAATCTCTATTATTGATCTAAACAATTTTTTTTCTAATACTCAGGTAGGACTTAAACCAGTCTACAGAGCCTAGGCTGACAGCTTGTAGTTTCTTACATATTTTATGGTTAATCGTATCAAATGCCTTTTCCAAGTCTCGGGTAAATAAGTTTATTTAGGTAGAAGTACACTTAAATAGTTACACAAATTATCAAGGGAAAACACCATAAGTGTCCGGGGCCCAAGACTGTTCAACAGCCTCCCATCAAGCATTAGGGGAATTGCCAATAAACCCCTGGCTGCCTCGGTGGGAGACGGCCGACTTGTTGAAAAAATAAAAAATATGGCTCTTGAGAAAGCCACTACTTATGCAAATGCATTTTGGGCAAACTTATCATAATGCTTAGTAACTACTTAAATTTAGATCTAGAATAAAATTTAAGTTAGTGTTGCATGGGTAATACCATACAATCCTAATTACAACTGGACAGTTTGTAAATGAAGAAGTGATCAATTACAAATAGTTTACTCTCCAGATGTGTCCCCAAGAATTTACCTTTGTCTTGTCTATCAGTTGGTATACTTATTAAGTAATTGAGGATAACCTAAAGTAGTGCTTTCCAATCTTCTTGCGTATGAGGACCTGCAGCCTCGCATATGCTAATAAATGTAATTTTAGGCTCTTGTTTATTGAGAAAATCAAGCACTTGCTGTGAAGCTTCATAGGACCCCTTGGAATAACTCAGCAACTCCCATGGGTATGTGGCCCTCAAATGTTGGCAACTGTTGACTTGGATTATATTTGAAGTTGTATACCATAAGCTGAATATTACATCATGGCTGTTTCATTGCTTTTCGTAAAAAAAAGTTTCAAAAAAGGATTGTGCACTTCAGAAAAGAGAACTTATGTAAAATATTCTCATATAAATGTAACTTTTTGGGGGGCTGTTATGGAATGTTGAACTTTGGCCAAACTTGAGCATTATCTGTATATTTTATGATACAGTACAGTGCCTTACAGTGCAGAGTGCCTACACTCTACAGGAGAAATGAGAATGTTGCAGTACAGAGGGTTACTGAAGCATTGCCAGCATGCTTCTGGCAGGACTGATTAAATGATTGATAGTCAAATGTTCCATCTTTTTTCCAGTCACGCTTCCTTAGTATATTTGGAGTATACGTGGAGAGGGTTTCGGGGGTCAACGCCCCCGCGGCCTGGTCTGCAACCAGGCCTTGTGGTGGATCAGGGCCTGATCAGGCTGTTACTGCTGGCCACACATAAATTGACATATGAACCATAGCCCGGCTGGTCAGGTACTGACTTTAGGTGCCTGTCCAGTGCCTTCTTGAACACAGCCAGGGTTCTATTGGTAATCCCCCTTATGTATGCTGGGAGGCAGTTGAACAGTCTTGGGTCCCTGACACTTATTGTGTTGTCTCAGCATATTTGTGGCACCCCTGATGTTGCACTGCCTGCCGAGTCTTTTGCTTTCGTAGGGAGGGTGAATATTTGAAACAGTATAGTATATGGCCGTATGACCCTAGTATGTTTAGTGCTTGGTTTTGATTATACAGTGGACCCCCGCATAACGATCACCTCCGAATGCGACCAATTATGTAAGTGTATTTATGTAAGTGCGTTTGTATGTGTATGTTTGGGGGTCTGAAATGGACTAATCTACTTCACAATATTCCTTATGGGAACAAATTCGGTCAGTACTGGCACCTGAACATACTTCTGGAGTGAAAAAATATTGTTAACCGGGGGTCCACTGTAATAATAATAATAATAATAGTATAGTATATAGAAAAAACTGACCTAGACGTGATTTATATAAATTTTGCTGTAGTCTATGATAAAAGTTATATATTTTATTTTTGGAAAATTTTACACTGTATTACCATTACAGAAGTAATATTATTTGTTGAGCATTAACTCAGCATATATATGTGCTTATATAAAATGCAGTTTGAAACATTAAGACCCTACTGGTAATGTACAGTGGACCCCCGCATACCGGACGCCTTGCATAATGGACAATCCGCATACCGGACGCTTTGATCGCTAAAATTTTGCCTCGCATACCGCCCAAAAACCCGCTCAGCGCCCTTCGTCCGAGACGCGTCCAATGTGCGGCCTGAGCCAGCCTCATATGTTCCGCCGGTGGCATTGTTTACCAGCCAGCCTCCGCGGTAACATTCAAGCATACAATCGGAATATTTCGTATTATTACAGTGTTTTCGGTGCTGTTTCTGGAAAATAAGTGACCATGGGCCCCAAGAAAGCTTCTAGTTCCAACCCTACAGCAATAAGGGTTAGAATTCCAATAGAGATGAAGAAAGAGATCATTGATAAGTATGAAAGTGGAGTGCGTATCACCGACATGGTCAGGTTGTACAAGAAACCCAAATCAACCATCTCTACTATTGTGGGCAACAGATAGGCAATCAAGGAAGCTGTTCTTGCCAAAGGTTTAACTGTGTTTTCAAAACAGAGATCGCAAGTGATGGAAGATGTTGATCGACTCTTATTGGTGTGGATAAATGAAAAACAGCTAGCAGGAGATAGCGTTTCTCAAGCGATCATAAGCGAAAAAGCTAGGAAGTTGCATGAGGATTTAATTAAAAAAAGGCCTGCAACTAGTGATGATGTGAGTGAATTTAAGGCCAGCAAAGGTTGGTTTGAGAGATTTAAGAAGCGTAGTGGCATACATAGTGTGATAAGGCATGGTGAGGCTGCCAGTTCGGACCACAAAGCGGCTGAAAAATATGTGCAGGAATTCAAGGAGTACATAGAAACTGAAGGACTGAAACCTGAACAAGTGTTTAATTGTGATGAAACAGGCCTGTTTTGGAAGAAAATGCCAAGCAGGACCTACATTACTCGGGAAGAAAAGGCACTCCCAGGACATAAGCCTATGAAAGACAGGCTTACTTTGTTGATGTGTTCCAATGCTAGTGGTGATTGCAAAGTTAAGCCTTTATTAGTGTATCACTCTGAAACTCCCAGAGCGTTCAGGCAAAAGAATGTCCTCAAGGATAATTTGTGTGTGCTGTGGAGGGCAAACAGTAAGGCATGGGTCACTAGGGACTTTTTCTATAACTGGTTACACCATGCATTTGCCCCCAATGTGAAAGATTACCTAACTGAAAAGAAATTAGAACTTAAGTGCCTCCTGGTGTTAGACAATGCCCCTGGTCATCCTACAGACGTGGCAGAGCGACTTTATGGGGACATGAGCTTCATTAAGGTGAAGTTTTTGCCTCCTAATACCACTCCTCTCCTGCAGCCCATGGACCAGCAGGTTATTGCAAACTTCAAAAAACTGTACACAAAAGCTCTGTTTGAAAGGTGCTTTGTAGTGACCTCAGAAACTCAACTGACTCTTAAGAGAGTTTTGGAGAGATCACTTTAATATCCTCAATTGTATAAACCTTATAGGTAAGGCTTGGGAGGGAGTGACTAAGAAGACCTTGAACTCTGCTTGGAAGAAACTGTGGCCAGAATGTGTAGACAAAAGGGATTTTGAAGGGTTTGAGGCTAACCCTGAGAGGAGTATACCAGTTGAGGAATCAATTGTGGCATTGGGGAAGTCCTTGGGGTTGGAGGTTAGTGGGGAGGATGTGGAAGAGTTGGTGGAGGACGACAATGAAGAACTAACCACTGATGAGCTGATAGATCAACTTCAAGAGCAAGAGGCCAGACCTGAGGAAACTGGTTCAAAGGAGGGGAGAGAGAAATTGAAGGAATTGCCTACTACAAAGATTAAGGAAATGTGTGCAAAATGGCTTGAAGTGCAAACCTTTTTTGATGAAAATCACCCTCACACAGCTATTGCAAGCCGTGTTGGCAACCTGTACACTGACAATGTTGTGAAACACTTTAGGGAAGTCATAAAGGAACGAGAGGTACAGGCCACTATGGACAGATATGTTGTGCGAAAGAAGTCCAGTGACTCTGAAGCTGGTCCTAGTGGCATTAAAAGAAGAAGGGAAGTAACCCCAGAAAAGGACTCGACACCTCAAGTCTTAATGGAAGGGGATTCCCCTTCTAAACACTAACACTCTCTCTCCCCTCCTCCCATCCCATCAATCATCACCAGATCTTCAATAAAAGTAAGTGTCATGTAATTGTGCATGCCTTTTTCAGTTTGTGTGTATTAAAATTAACATTTCATGTGGTAAAAATTTTTTTTTTCATACTTTTGGGTGTCTTGCACGGATTAATTTGATTTCCATTATTTCTTATGGGGAAAATTCATTCGCATACCGAACATTTCGCATAACAGCCAGCCCTCTTGCACGGATTAAGGTCGCTATGCGGGGGTCCACTGTAAATGATTCTCGTTTTACTATTTTTGGCTTTGTTGTGTAATCCTAGAGTAATAATTGTTGCTTGTTATTATTCTATTCTTTTAATAATAGCAATTAAGCTTTAAAAATATAAAAGGTTTGCAGTGCAACTGGTGTAAAATTACTATGCAGTATTATATAAATTTAACCTGAATTAAAATATATTGTCAGGATAAGTTGTTAACATAACCGATGCAGTGATATTGTTCATTAAAGAAATTCTTTGAAGTGTTTGTTAAAGGCTTCAGATTTCTTTATCCCTTTGTTGTCCTCTTAACTGCTAAAGAGATGATTTAGTATGGTCAGTACAGGATATATAGTACAGGAGGGCCCTGCTTATACAGCAGATTAGGTTTTGGGCTACTGCTGTAAAGTGAAAATCACTGTAAAGTGAAACAGCCTTTCTTCACTTTCAAATGCAAATAAAAGCCTGATAATGTGTTTACACTCTCATATATTAAGTGAGCATTAGATGTTGGCCTAAAAAATGCATATACAGTACACAAATTACTTACCTTAAAATATTTTTGTACTTAGCTTATAGTGAGTGGTGAATACATTTATTGTTGGAAGCCTGAATAAATGAAGAATGGGTATAATTGAAAAACCACTGTATTAACAAAATACTCTAAGATGGGGCCCTCCTGTAGATTAATTTCCCTTTGTAGTACAGTGGTAGCATGTTTTGCTCAGCTGAAAGGAGATGACACATATAGGCAAGTCTCCTTGCACCTGCAGTAAATAGGTACCTGGCTGTTGTTGGTCATATCCTCAGAGAGACTACCACACTACTTGGCTTTCTTGAGCAGATGTGTTTTTTTTTTTTTTTTTAGCTTTATGAAGTTAATATTCCAGAACACGTAATACAATCCTAAAATAATCTCTACTATGTACAGTATGACTGCAAATGTGAGAGAGTCTAGTGGCAGCCATGGGGATTAGTAACGGAATGCTAGCTTTAATTTAGGCTCTTGTTGATTAATCATACACTCTGTGAAAGAGGGAAACTGTACCACCATTTTTGCATTGCAATCTACTTTTCCCAGCTACAAAATGCAGCATAACATTCATTTCTGTGTAGTGTAAAGGTTTTCCTCTTAGTTTTTGTACAGCTGTAAATCTAATTCAATTCAAAGTTTATTCTCTATAAAGATTACAATGTTGAATTTACAGAATTTGGCTGTTGTGTGGTTTACATGTAGTTAAATAATGATTACAGAGTGTACCACTAGAACGCCTAGCATGGCTAGGCATTTCGGGCAGACTTAGTTTAATTCTTTATTTTAAAATATTACAGATTATGAGGTAAGTTGGTATTATGGCTAATTGACTAAATACTAGTTTGTGAGTTTAGCAATGTGAATGCTTTTGTTTTGGCACAGTACATAGTTTCAGTATTGGAGTATCATAGGATTCATTATTTTAAGATTGAGATTAATATTTCTGTTTATGGTCAAATGGGTGAGTGAGTGTGTGTAAGTGTGAACCACCAGGTGGTATTCGTGTAGTTAGTTGATGGGGTTTATCAGGGAGATAAGATGTTTTCTATTGGTAGTTTTGAAGGTGATGAATGTGTCTGCAGTTCTAGAGTTCTCAGGTAGGGTGTTCCAGATTTTAGGGCCTTTGACATACATTGAATTTTTGTAAAGGTTTAGTCGGACATGGGGAATGTCGTAGAGATGTTTGTGTCTGGTGTTATGCCTATGGGTTCTGTCACAACTATCAAGAAAGCGTTTTAGGTCAAGGTTGATATTGGAGTTTAAGGTCCTGTAGATGTAGACTGCACAGTAGTAAGTGTGGATGTACTGAACTGGGAGTAAGTTTAGATCTATGAAGAGTAGGGGGGGGTGTTGCCAGGGATGGGATTTAGTGATTATTCTTACTGCAGCTTTTTGTTGGGTTATTATTGGCTTTAGGTGTGTTGCTGCAGTTGATCCCCAAGCATAAATAGCATAGGTGAGGTATGGATAAATAAGTGAGTGGTATAGTGTGAGAAGGGCATTTTGCGGCACGTAGTATTGTGTCTTGGAGAGGATCCCAACTGTTTTGGATACTTTTTTGGTTATGTGTTGGATATGGGTGCTGAAATTCAGGTTGTTGTCAAGGTATAGGCCTAGGAATTTGCCCTCATTATGTCTGGTAATTAGAGTGTTGTCGATCTTAATGTTAATTTGTGCATCTCCTGCTCTGCTACCAAACATAATATAGTAGGTTTTGTCAGTGTTAAGAGAAAGTTTATTGGCTGTCATCCAAGTCGATATTTTGATCAGCTCCTCGTTAACAATGGTGTTGAGGGTGGCAAGATTAGGGTGAGAGATGACATAAGTCATGTCGTCAGCAAAGAGAATGGGTTTCAGGTGTTGGGATACGTTTGGAAGATCATTGATGTATATGAGGAAGAGCAGGGGACCAAGGACACTTCCCTGCGGAACTCCAGTATCAAGTGGCCGAGTTGTTGATGCTGTGTCTTTAATGGTAACATACTGATACCTATTAGTAAGGTAAGATTTTAAATAAGCAAGCGCATGGCCTCTTATACCATAATGGTCAAGTTTGTGGAGTAGGATGTCGTGGTCTACTGTGTCAAAAGCTTTTCTTAGGTCAATAAAAATTCCTAGTGGATATTCCTTATTTTCCAATGCTGTGTAAAGCAGATCTAGCATTTTTATGATTGCATCATTAGTGCTTTTATTTTTCCTAAATCCAAATTGGCAGGGGTTGAGTATGTTTTGTGCTGTTATAAATGAATATAGTCTCCTGTGCACGAGTTTCTCAAAGATTTTGGATAGCAATGGTAAGTTTGATATTGGCCTATAGTTGTTTAAGTCTGTAGGGTCACCACCTTTATGTATTGGTGTAACCCTTGCCATCTTGAGTAGTTTCGGGAAGGTGCTAGTTTCTAGTGACTTGTTAAAAAGTAATGAAATAGCATGCGAAAGGATATGGGCCGCTCGCTTGTACAGTAATGGTGGGACATTAGACAGATTCCCTGAGTTGTTTTTAAGTGACTTTATAATCTCGGTGACTTCCTAGGGCTCAGTTGGTGCAAGATAGAAGGAATTTGGGAAATTCCCATCTAGGTAGTCCCCGGCATGGGCATTAGTATGTGGGATTTTATTGGCGAGATTAGATCCTATGGTTGAGAAGAAGTCGTTTATCTTGTTAGCTGTGTCAGTGGGATGTAGTGGTGTTTCATTAGGTTTAGTTAGGACAATATTCTTGGTTTTTTTCAGTTTGTGGGTCCCTAGAATCTGAGAGAGTGTTTTCCAGGTCTTTTTTATATCTCCTCTAGTGTCTGTGAATCTACTGGAGTAGTATAGTTGTTTGGCTTTCTTTATTACTTTGGTGAGAACTGATGAATAGTGTTTAAGAATATCTTTGTGTATTAAGCCCTGTCTATATTGATTTTCATATTGGTGTTTCTTGTCAATGGATTTCAGAATGGTGCTGGTTAGCCATGGGCAACCAAGCCGTTTGTTTGTGATCTGTTTCGTTTTTATAGGACAATGTTTGTTGTATAGTCTACGTAATTTGTTAAGAAAAATGTCTGTCCAGTCATCAATACCATTGGCCTTGGAGAATTCTGTAGGCCAGTCAACAATCTCTAGGTCAGTTGTGAACTTCCTTATTCAGGCCTCATCATGGAGTCTAAATGAGACTTTGTTGTATACAAGTGGTGGTTTATTAATGTTTGTCAGGAGGAAGGTAGGGTAGTGGTCTGTAGTGCTATCTGTGATTATCCCTGATTTAAGGGGGGCTAGTATATTGGTCGATATGTGGTCTATTATGGTTGCACTTGTCTCAGTGAGCCTGGTTGGTTTAGTTATTGTTGGTATGAGAAGTGTGTTGTTCATATTGTTGATGAAATCAGTTACAGGCTGATCATCTAGTAAGCCAAGGTTGATGTTGAAGTCTCCAGCTAAGAGAAGGTGGTGCTTATTCATTTGTCTGTTTGTTATTAGTGATTAATTTCTCACTGAAATTTGGGATGTTTGTGTGAGGTATCCGGTAAATGGCACCGATTGTTATAGGTGTCTTAAGGTTTTTTACAGTAAAATTAGCAAAAATGTATTCCCCATATTCATCACTAAAGCAAGTGGTGCTAATACAAGATAATTGGTTAGAGTAATAGATTGCAATACCACCCCCAACTTGGTTTGGTCTGCAGTTGTGAATTGCTGTGTATCCTGGTAGAGGGTAGATATCTATTGTGTCCTGCTTAAGCCAGGTCTCAGTAAGAATAATGCAGGAGAAGGGTGTCTTTAGTGATTCAAGGAGTGCCAGGAGGTCATCATAGTGTTTGCTTAAGGACCTGATGTTGTAGTTAAGTACTGATAGGCTTTTAGCATTGTTTAGGATAGTGCTGGCTTGTGATGCTGTGTAATAAAGGCAGTTACTTTCCAATAGGTTTTGATTGGGTGTCAGATTATGGAGGTTTAGATCAGGGTCAACGTGATCAATCATCTTCTAGGTTTAAATTATGGTTATTTATATCCTGAGTTATGTGTTGAGTTCTAGTACTGATATCTGTAGTGGTGGGAAGCTTGGATAAGTATATAGCTAGAGTATTTTGGTCATGTAGAGTATAGTCACTACTACACATAATGAAGTTGATGTTGTCTATGTGTTGTGCTAGAATGAACTAAAGTACAACTAGGTATAAACTAGTAATATAAAAATACAAATTTAAAATAGAACAAGACTCTCACTTGTAATTGCACTAAGGTCTAATATAATGACTTATGTGGAGTCTATGTTTTGAGCTAGAATGAGCTATAGTACAACTAGATTTAATCTAATAATATAAAAATACAAATTAAAAATAGCACCAGTCTCTCACTAGTAATTGCAGTATGGTCTAATATAATGAATTTGGTATTGACTATAGTACAACTGAGTTTAATCTAATAATATAAGAAAGGCACAAGACTCTCAATTGTAATTGCACTAAGGTGTTATATAAGTTGTTTACAAGAATTAGAGTATAACTAGATTTAAATTGACAAGATAAAATATACAAGTTAAGGTAGCAAAAGAATAAAAAAAGTAGAAAAAAAAAAAGATATATGAGGTAGTTGGTACTAGTTAGCAAAAGATAGTTAAGGGCCTTGAACAATAATATAATTGAAATATACACTAATTGCACACACAATATAGTCACTAAGATATGAAAACAATCTTAGAGTAGGAATTATAATATAAACTTATAATATAAAAATACTAATTGAAATGGTACTTGCAATTGCACTAGAGTCTGGTATAGGTTGTTGACAAGATCAAGAGTATAACTAGATTTAAATTGACAAAATAAAATTCACAATTAAAGTACCAAAAGAATAATAGTAAAAAATAACAATGGTAATGTCTTGGTTATAATATGATAGTAAGATGGTAGACAGGTACACAGGTACACAGGTACAAAGGATAATATAAAGGTTGGAGTTGAATATACAAACTTGAAAATTTGGCAACAAAATGTTATGGGAAGTATAAAATAATGTTTAATGTACAAAAGTAAAATTGACTGGTAGTAAATATGGTGTTTAATAAAATTTTAGTAAGTAATAATGATTACAAAAAAAGTGAAAAAGTAATGTTTATTTCATTCAATATTGCACTGGTAGTTATACTAGAGGTTATATGGCAGTACAAGGTAATTAAGAGTACTCTAAGATAGTAAATGTGGTATTAAAACAGGTAAAGGTAATTAGACAAGTAATGGTTATTAAATGTCAAAAATGTTAAAGAGTAAATTGAAATTATAGTAAAAATGATAATTATTAATTTTAGTAAGTAATATCAATTGATAGTATTTAAAAAAATATGAGGTAGTAATATGGACAGAGAAAGTATCAATTCAGCTAATTTTTAAGCAAACAATAGTAAATAAGAAAATTACATAAGGTGACTTGTGCTTACTAGTAAAATCACAAAATGAGGTAGTTGATTATTTAATTACTAAGAGATTGTACTATGAAATTTGAACAATAATGGAGCAAAACATACACTACACTACGTAGGCTTTTAAGTTGGACATTGTTTAGTTATTCTCTGTAAGATTAGTATCCCTGAGAAATCGTGATAGATCATTCTCGTTCGTGATTGTGTACAGTTGACCTACATTCGTTTTCCTAACAAGAATTTTCCCATCCCGTGTGAAGCATTGGTGTATTGTGTCGTTATTCTCCCGCTTAAGTTTTCTGACTCTATACAGGAGGTTCTGACGTTTTTTGGTAAGACACTCCTTTATGTATACCTCTTTCTTTACTTTAATAGATGCAATAATTAAGTCTTTTTTCCTGTCATGTGAGTGGAATCTAAGTATAACACTTTTTCTACCATGAGATCCTAGTAACCTGGCTTCTTTTATTTTAGACTCTGGTACAATAACACTTGTTTGGTCCTTTATGATCTGCAGAGTAATTTCTTTACTGTTTGTTTGGTTCATATCACTGGGAAAAAGTGGACTGTTAACTATTACTGCATCCAATAGTTTATCTTGTTCAGTTTTATCTTCTTGGAGAGCAAAGTAGTCACTGAACTGGTTATCTAAGTTGTTCTTCCATTCTTTTACTGCTTCTTCAACCTTTGTATTAAGAGATATTATTTGTTGGGTATGGCTATCTATGGTCTTGTCACAGTTAGTCATTCCTGGTGTTGATAACTTTTGTTCAAGACTGTGGATTTTGTTCTCGAGTTGTGTCATCCTGGTGTCTTGTTTTGTTAGCGTCTCTCGAAGATTCATATTTTAAATAACTAAGTTGGAGATGCATGTCTTTAGGGTATCTGGATCGTTGGTCATACCTGAGAGACTACTTGGTAGGTTGAATCCGGGGAAGAGAGGGGAGGATGGGCTGGTGGCAGCCATGTTTGTTGTTATTGTTGTGGTGTCGCCTTGAGCGGTGGTGAGTGGGGTGGTTGCTGGGCTGGCGTCCTCCTGGCTACACTTGTTGAATAGTTGATTTTTCGGTGTTTTCTTGCTGGCCTTGGTGCTGTTTCCTCTGAGATTGCGCCTCATAATACTACAGGAATTGTTGTAGTTAAGAAGTTGTAGTTATACAAAGCTTAGGGTTACGTTGTTCGGCTGGCAGTGGGGTGTTGCTTTCGGTTTGTGGGCAGTTTTCCTTTGATCTCTATTATTTTTGATTTGTAGGTTTCACTGTTGGTAATCTTTGGTCATTCTGGGTGCTACGTTGGGTAGTGCAGTTTTGCTTGTAACTAGGTCATCATAGGAGCATTGGTAGCTCTGATAGTTGGAGAAAAGTACGGAGCTTGGAAGTCGCTGCTGCCGCTGCCGCTGAAGTATTTAAAAACTTTTATTGGATGGACTAAAGCATAAACAAATGTTATAATATTGGAAGAATAATCAAGGACTCTCCATGTGGTATGTGGCTCTTATCATCTAATGACATTATAAGTAGAAATAATGACAGTAGTAGCAAAAAAACGTTTCACTGCAGCATTTTACTTGATAAAGCCCAGTATCCTGATATAATGCTTACATTAAAGTGAATACACATTACAGTAATTGGTTTTCCAGTAAATGGATTACTCGCATTTACTTCATGAAGTTTTATTTTGTGTCTGAAGATAATAGTTTTTTCTCTCTACCCATCTCTTACAGTTCAGCAATGGATTCTAAAACACATACTAAAGTAGCGATAAAGAAACTGGCTCGGCCTTTCCAAACGCACATCCATGCTAAGAGAACGTATCGTGAGCTTCGCATGTTAAAGCACATGGACCACGAAAATGTAAGTAAAGTGTTTCTTTTTACAAGGTTCTGGTTATTTGTGTAGCATCTATAAGTGTGAGGCATGATGTACAGTATAAAGATGTGTAGATTTAAATGTTGAATTTTGAATGGAGCTGCAGCCTTTAATTTTACTGTACCTTTAGTGTTGAAAAGCCATTTGCTGTAGTATCTCTTATAAGTGGATAGTAAGGGAACCCTCAACATTTTATATACGTATAGTAAAAAAATACCTTCACACAATACAATACAGTGGACCCCCGGTTCACGTTATTAATCCGTTCCTGAGAGCTCATCATAAAGCAAAATTATTGGAAAGCGAATCAATTTTCCCCATAAGAAATAATGGAAATCAAATTAATCCGTGCAAGACACCCAAAAGTATGAAAAAAAAAAACTTTCACCACATGAAATATTAAGTTAAATGCAATAGAATAATTACAATAACAATAGAATAATCACAATAGAATAATTGACACTTACCTTTAATGAAGATCTGGTGATGATTGATGGGATGGGGGGAGGGGAGAGTGTTGAAGTTTTTAATGTTTAGAAGGGGAATCGCTGTTTTGTAATCACAGTTGCACCTTTTGCAAGAACAGCTTCCTTGATTGCTGTTTTCCTGCTCACTATAGTAGAGATGGTTGATTGGGATTTACTATACAACTTGGCCAGGTCTGACACACGCACTCCACTTTCATACTTTGCAATTATCTCTCTCTTCATTTCAATAGTCATTAGCACCCTTGGTCTCAATGGGTTGGCACTAGAAGCTTTCTTGGGGCCCATGGTGACTTATTTTGCAGAAACAAGCACCAGAAACAGTGATAATATGGATAATATGGAATGTACCGAATGTATCCTTAGATGCGCGCACACTGACTGGCTTGTAAACACTGGCACACACGGGGCAGTTCAGGCCACACGTGGACACGTCTTGTACAAATCGTATCGCATACTGGGTTTTGTAATGGGAACCGAGGCAAATTTTTTGCGATATAATGCTTCGGATACCGGATTTATTGGATACCGATGACTTCGCGAACCGGGGGTCCACTGTATTGATGTACAGCCTCTCCTCACTTAACGACGTACTCGTTTACCAATGACTCGGACTTACATTGGGTTCTCTGGTGTCATTATGATTGGAAAAAGATGCTCTATCATTTCACAAGAAAAAATTATTTTTTTTGTTCGAATATTTTTTGACCCTGAGAACAAGTTTGGGAGAGGGCCTCTCGACCCTCAGAGGGTTAAATAGTGTTTGTTACTTATCACTTTGACTTTTAGTTCAGTTCAAGTGTCTCAAAATGAAATCATTCTTGATTAGTTCTCCCAATCCCTCACTTTCCCAAGCACATCATCTTATGTATGTAGCAGTTAGACTGTGCTTGTCTGTTCCCCAATTTTTAGCCCATGCTTTCTGTGTTTTGATATTTTTTACTTCATCTAGTTCATGGGTACAATATTTAATTTGTTTAATGTGATGTCAGTGTTACTTCTGGCATGTGGAATATACCAAAGGCAAAATATTTTTTTGAAAATTTAAAGCATTTAGGAACGTGAAATTTATAAATTTTCTACATGCCTATCAGTACAGTAATGTTGTTGATATTGCTAATGCATTTTTGCAGTGGCATTAAATATTTAGCATATAAAATTTTAAACTCAAGAACAGTTATGTAGAAATAGGGAAAGGGGATCTTATTTTGTAATTAAAATATTGTATAATCAGGCATAGGTAATACACTCGACCCCAAGCCAAATTAGTTGATGACATAAATTGATATTCATAAGTATTTATTTTAACCCCAATATAAAGTACTGTATGTACTTTATTAACATTTACTGTAATACTTAATCTTGTGTAGAATTTATTAAAGTACAGTAGAAACTTTTAAGACTATGTGCTAGTAAGTTAATTTGTGTGGGGAAAATTTTTGTGGGGAAAATTTATTTAAAGTACTTTGATGTTTCAAATTAAAATTTAACATTTTAATTGTTTATGTGCATTGCAGTATCAGACATAAACTAGAGAATTTAAATTTAAAAACTATTAAAATAGGAGTGAGTTATAAAATAAATAAGCTATGTGATTTTATAGGAATGTGATCAATGAAAAACAATACTATAGAGAAAAAGAAGGAAGGAAAGAATATATTAGAAAGTGAGCTTTCTTTGACATGGAAAAATTAAAAGAAAAAAATGGAATAGACAACTAAGTGTAAGTAATCTGCACAAGGTCAGTAAGATATCTTCTAGTAACCATGTCTGATTTTTTGTATGCTTCAAGAACATTAATGTCACAGTATTATACTTTCAAAACTCCAGCAAAAAAATAAGCTGTGTAACAAGAAAGTTCAGAATCAGAGAGGCCAAGTCATTGATGATTGTCTCATGGTACTTAAATTTACTAGACTGAAATATGTATTGCTGTACTGTACAGCCCCATTTAATGCTGGTGGAATTGCAGATCTCTGGAATGTGCAGAGAATTTTAATTGCTTACTGTACATGCAGTCAGTTAAAAACCTTAAATATTGGGAACACCCATAATTCTTCACACTGTGCCATTGCAAAGCACATTTTATTATTTACACATGGAAGATACTAGAGTGATTTGTTTTAAATCCGCACGCTTAAAATAGTAACTCATATGATGATGATGATGATGATGGTAGTCATGGTACAGTGGAAAGTGCAAAATACAGTATCACCAAGGGTGATTAAATTCACTATAGGATAAATAAATAAGCATTCAGTAAGTGTCCAATGCATGTCAATGCCCTCCACTCAAATACCAATCGGCCAAGTTATGGTGCTTACACTGCACTGTGCTGCAAACACTATACAGTTAGCCAGGTGAACTTATCTGAGTTATGGGGGATAATGATCTTTAGGAGCATTACCAAGTTGACCAGGCAGAGATGGATACATACGATAAAGTGCCAATTTGTTAGGTTTAATTAAGGCTGTTTCAGCTGTGTAACTGGAAGTGATTAAAGAGAGCACCAGTCCAAATCAGAGACGTGAAAGTTAGGTAAGAACATAAGAAAGAGGACTTTGACTATAGATACTTGCAAGTGGAATGGAGACCAAGCAGAAGCTCACCTGAATTAAGCCTGTATCCTCAGAGAATACACCTCGAGGATTACATTGTATTACAGTCAGCACAGATGGAAACGTTGGTCATATTTCTTGACACATGCTGTCCCTGTTCACCTAGCAGTAAGTAGGTACCTGGCTGTTAGTCAGCTGTTGTGAGTCGCATCCTTGGGAACAAGATTAACTTTAAAGGACCCAGTGAAAATATGACAGTCCTCAATGACACACCGACTTTATTGGGTTATCCTAGATGGCTAACCCTCCGGGTCAAAAATCCTTTTTTGGGGGGTCACCAAGTGTGGTAAAAAAAAAAAAAAAGACTGGGGGAGGGGAAAGGAGAACACACTCGTTAAGAAATGGGATAATAGGTAACAACCAGGGAAGCAAAGAGACGACGGCAAGCGCACATGTATCAAGATCATGAAGAATAAAAAATCACAATACCACAGCTGGAACAGTTTACAAATAACCCACACTTAAGAGATGAAACTTTCGACTACGTTTTCGTATGTCCTGGACCATTCACAAGTGACCTGATAATGGTCCAGGACAAACCGAAATGCCGTTTATTTCCTCTCCAAAGTAGTAGTTTACTGTGAACATACGTCTCCAGAGGGAAACGAAACACGGACAAAAATACAGGAGCCGTGGATGTTGACGGGGCAAGAGGAGGGGGAAAAAAAGATGCAGGTGTTTGATAGACAGCAGTGGCAATGTCTTCTGGGATGTTTCACAGATCACGTGTGTAGAGCGCATAGTTATGTTCTATGTTCCAATCTATGTGACATTGAAGCAGAGGGTGGCAGGCAAGTGTTATTTGGCTTTTAACACGCAAAGGAATCTGAGACAGCGAAGACACGTGACCACCAGCACCTCAATGGAGAAGGCACAAGATTTAGGAGCAAGATGATCAGATGAACAGTGAGAGGCAACTCAGGCAGGCATATCTGCATTAAATAATAAAAAGTAAACGTTTTGGCGTTAGGACAGACATATAACATAGAAATAAAAAAAAAATAGGACCTCAGAACCAAGGCTGAGCACCTGCTGAGAAAGGGAAGCCAGTGCTACCTGGTAAGGGCGAGGTACTTTCTACCATTTCTACCTTTCCGTTTTCTGCGCCAAAGTGTGGGGAGCTTTCTGGGAGTATGTACCTCAGCTCAGGTGTATTCCTCGTGTGATGTACTTATGGCCAGTTTCGAGGGTTTTTCTACTCTTAGCCTGAGGTCAACTTTCCTTGTTTGCCTGAGGTCAGCTTTCCTTGTTTGCCTGAGGAGGTCGACTTTCCTTGTTTGCCTGAGGCCAGATTTCCTTGTTTGCCTGAGGCCAACTTTCCTTGTTTGCCTGAGGAGGCCAGATTTCCTTGTTTGCCTGAGGCTTTCCTTGTTTGTCGGAGGCTATGTTTCCTTGTTTGCTGGAGGCTGTTTCCTTGTTTGCCGGAGGGTAGGTTTCCTTGTTTGCCGGAGGCCAGATTTCATTGTTTGCCTGATTAATCATTCACTCATCAAGGATCGCTGCTATTGCCAGCGACCCCTCACACAGCTGTCCCATGTGCCACATGTTGAAGGTAGAGACTTGGTTTTCTCTTGTAAGCTTCTACCTATATTCCGGAAGTATATATCCGCTGGTAGAAGGTTGAAGAATCTTGGACCAAGGATGTTGACACAGTCTTATCAAATTGAGCCTATGGCAGAGCTGGGTAGAGGCGACGACCCGTACGGAAGTCCTGTGTTTGTAGCGAGTATGGATTTGGCTCCTTGCCAGCAGCCAAGCGGCACGGGAGCCCTTGCCCACCATTCTTGCTGCGCATAGAAAGCAACCCAATCCCCTTACCCCCACTCCCATCCATCTCCCTCACTAAGGCTACTGCAACAAAAGTGACATGAAGCACCTGATGTAGGTAGTAAGTGGGGAAAGGCATTATCTAATATTTTGCAGTAGAAAATGAATACAGTATATGCACAGGGAATAAACTCATAGGTGAGCACCGGGACTAGACTAAAATGATGCAATGTCCAAGCTTTTCGATTCTGCCTTGAAATTGGTTCAATTTGAGTAGTGCTGCACAAAGGAAAATTATAAGGCGATTGTTTGCTGAACAATTTGGAGCGAAACCTACTTGAGGGTATAATGATGAGGCACCACATTATTTTAACCTCCCTCCCCTCATCTTCCCATCAATAACAGCACAAGAAAAGCTGGACAACGATGTATCACCAAGATACACGTATTTAGGTATATCATTGTCCTTAGTAGATCAGCATAAACTTAATACTTGTGCAGGAATAATAACTGCAAGATTACTCCAGGAAATAGCAGGTTGGTAAACAGAACTATTGACGGAGATACTGCCATCCTACCAACAAGTGTTCACCGGAAGTTTGTTAAATGTTGTTGCACCATGAAAATGTATATAAGCTGTCAGGTAAATCTTGCAAACTTTTTCTTACATTCGTGCTCGCAGTTAAGTAGTTCTTGTAGCAATAGTTATTTTTCATTGAGAAAGCCTGGTTGAAACAGGGCCTGTGGAGGGGGGGGGGAGAGGTCTCCGACATCATTAACAGGTCACAGGTTACTCTTCCTCCCTCTTCGAAAAATGTTTTGGAAAACATTGAGAACTTCGTTTTGTCATTTGAAGCGTAAAAAACCATGGGTAATTCATTGCACAATGTTCTCCAACTTGGCGGCATCATGCATTCCTTACGTTACTAAGTGATGTGACTGGCATACAAAAAAGAAATATCAAGAGCTGCATTCCTTTTACAGTAATATGTAATTAATACCATACTCTTGCTGAAGTGCAAGCAATATGGACCTTTTGCAATAGCAATAATTAGCGTATCCCGTCGGTTGTAAGGACCTCATCCTCCTTGCATCTTTGGGTACTGCTGCTGTTGCATGCAAGCTAACTTCTGCAAAGAATACCCCGATTCTAATGCGCGTCTAACAGGTAGAGAGAATGTTATACTTTAATTCCTGATAAATACGTTGTGACTCATTTAGTTGGCAGACTCATTATTTAGTGATTCCTAAATTATATTGAGTTTTGAAACTTTGTTGCCCTAATATTTATTTTAATCTGAAAGCTACCAATTCTCTTATGGGTTCTTGGTTTATCAACGTCTTAACAAATGTTAAATATTACGGTGGGATCATTATACGATGTAATGTGGAGGGGAAGGGGAAAAACAGATCAGAATTATTAGCAATGTTTTTTACCATGATGTTTTATTGCTTTGATCATCCACCGTTGGCCTGGCAGGCAGTGAAGGAGGTAAGAAAGTTCAGGGCTCACAATTTTTTTTTTTTCAAAAAGCAATTTCAAAAAAATTTTAATAAAGAATTTTTGGTGCTAAAATGAAATATTCATGTGTGGTGTAGTAGAGGTGAGCAGTCCAACCCCTGGACCTGCTAATGTATAGTAACACCTTATCGCTACATTAATCTTATCTTTGGTCTTATCTGATATATATTCCTAAACTGTATTTGCAGGGGTTTTATAATACTGTTGTGAAAAGTTTAGATTCGTATTAGGTCATCTTTATACCGAGTTTACGGTGCTCCGATTGATGTAGTTCGCATTGTATTGTTATGACTGTTTCATCAATTTGCTGATCAGATTAAATTTTTCCAGGTGATGGTTCAGTCATGTTCATATAGTGAGAAAGATGTACTTTTTTAATTTAAAGGCATCAGACGGCAATTTTCTCTGGTCTTTTTGATCACTTTACCTTTGACACATTTGATATACCTCGGAAGGGTTACGGGATCTTTCCTACTCCCGGAGCCCGGCCTGGGGCCAGGCTTGTCTGACACTTGTATGATCAACCAAGCTGTTGCTTCTGGCACCCGTTGACCCACATATTCATTACAGCCTGGTTGATCTGGCGCCTGTACACTATTTTTATTTTAATACCGAGGCGACTGTTTGGCCGGCGGCTATGTAGCACAATTTGTTAAAGGCTATTATTAACCACAATGGGATAACGATTAGTGTATAGGTTAGTTTAGACTGAATTAAGTTAATTAGGTTACATAACCCTATAAAACACAGATGCATCCACAAAAAAGCAAATTGAATATAATCGAACTCAAATTACTCGATATCACTTGTGCATTTACGATTAGTTATGTCAAAACATTTAACTTGAGTATAGTTCCGGGTCTTGTAAGCATTCATCATAAATAAATGCACATCCTTATCTCTTCAAGGAAGTGTCTTGATGCTAGTGAAGGACTCTGATCCAAGGATATAGAGCTACCTTTCCCTTGGATTAAACTTGATTACCTCCCATCACTTAAGCATTGACTTCTCCCGATTTAGCGCTTCTCATGAGTGTAAAAAATAATGTACATCCTTAAATTTCTTACAAAACGCGCCCCTCAAGGGAGGTTCCTTGATGCTGGTGAGGGGCTCTTGATCTAGGGAAGTGGATCTGTGCTCCACTTCCCTGAATTAATCCTGATTGCCTTCCACCCTCCCCCCTCTCGAGGCGCTGTATAATCACTACAGGTTTAGCGCTCCCCCATGATAATTTTACAAAACGTTCAAGATTTTATCCCCAGATCAACAGTGACGTCCCAACACTTGTTAATTTGGCAGGAGTGAGGGTGAACTAAGTTTAATTCAGAATTGTTGGCAAAACTAAAGAGTGCATCATCGTGTAACCTAACGCTGGGATTGTCTTAGTGAATGGATCAGAGAGGGAAATCTTAGCTTTGTGATCCATTACATTAAGTTGGGCAGTAGATGATTTGTGGATCATATATGTTGTAAATTTATGCAATAATTATAATTTTATCAAACCGAAGTTGTACTTTAATACAGTGTTATCAGTACAGTTATTGTAATGATTATTGATATGCCATACGTTTATACTGGCCTGCCTCATGGTAAGCGAGAACCACATGACGCTTTAAACCACAGGACCACCCAGCCCTACAAGAGTGTGATAAATGGTTTTTGAAAACCGAGAAGTTAAAGAATTGAGACACTTATGCAACATATGGGAGTCTTTGCTCAAGAAACGTTTCGCCACGCAGTGGCTTCATCAGTCCAATACAAAGTAGAAATGGATAAGGAGAGGAGTTTGAGGTAATCAGTCCCTCAACCTGGAATCGATGTGTTCAGTCCATCACTTTTGTAGGAAGTACAGCATAGGGCCAGAGAGGTGGCTTATATACTGCAGTCAGGTTAGTCGAAACAGGAGGAGGCGGGATCACAGTGGGACCTTCCACTACTAGTGTTAAGTAGGTCGTTGTCAAAAGGTTGGACAAGCGTTGAAAACCGACACGTTGAAGAATTCTTCAACTTCAACCGACAAATTAAAGAATTCTTCAACTTGTCGGTTTTCAACAAACATTCATCACATCTGTCAGACACTGCAACATCATGGGATCTTGGTACAAAGACTTCAACGCTTGTCCAACCTTATGATGACGACCTACTTAACACTAGTGGCAGGTCCCACTGTGATCCCGCCTCCTCCTGCTTCGACTCACCTGACTGCAGCATGTAAGCCGCCTCTCTGGCCCTATGCTGTACTTCCTACAAGAGTGAGGGATTGAACACATCGATTCCAGGCTGAAGGACTGATTACCTCAAACTCCTCCTCTCCTTACCCATTTCTACTTTGTATTGGACTGATGAAGCCACTGTGTGGAGAAACGTTTCTTCAATAAAGATTCCCATATGTTGCATAAGTGTCTCTAATTCTCCTACAAGAATGGCGTAGCCAGCAGAGACAGCTGTGGGCCGCCATCCGAGGGCATATGGAGGTGTGGGAGCTTCTAAGCTAATTTCATTCTCATCCCTGTTTGGTGTACTAGCCTCACGAGCAGCATTTATATATTATCGTAACCACGGACGAGTGGTATTGATCAGTAACAACATTGCACTAGCCAAGGATTCGAATCCATGTTGTACTGGCCTGCCTCATAGTAAGCGAGAACCTGTGGTATAAAGCGTCATGTCTGGACTGCCTCCATGTGAGTTGTCTACCCTAGCAAGCTCTGTTGACACCGAGCCCTGAGGTCGGTACCTCAGCCTCACAAGTGGCTTATAGGACAGATTTCCATAAATGACTGATGTTGCAAAAAATCTCGCCTGCATGCACGTATAAAGGACTAACTTACTTGGTGTTGGAGAATGTATCCCGGTCTTCAACCTCCCTAAGCTTTAGCCCCTCTGGACTTCCCCTCAGAACCACGTGCAACCTGGAGCCTTAATTCCTGCAATATTCAGTCAGTATTAGTGACCTGCCTGCACCTCAGAAATTCCTGTTTCCAAGGGGGTGTGTAGCCCCTAGTATAACTATGCAGAAATAGACACTGGCTTCTAAGCCTGAGGAAGAGACGCCGGTACGTACTGGTCATGGGCTGCCCGTCTGCACAAAGACCCACAGTTCAACTCGCTCGTTATTTCCCCCAGAAACTGGCCAGAATACTGAGAAAGAAAGGGATGTCTCGTCTTACTGTATGGGCCTGACTGAGGAGGTCATCTGCGGTGCGTCGAGCTCCACCAGATTTCCCCAGGTCTAGTATGTGAAGACACGTGGGGGCGCTGCCTGCTGTTCACGGCACTTGTTGATCCGATGGTGTCTGGTCATATATATATATATATATATATATATATATATATATATATATATATATATATATATATATATATATATATATATATATATATATATATATATATATATATATATATATATATATATATATATATATATATATATATATATAATGTCGTGCCGAATATGTAAAACTGGTCAATTAGCAAGAATTCATTTAAAATTAAGTCCTTTCTGAAATGTTCTCTTATACGTTTAAAGATATATTTTTTTTCGTTAGGCTCAGAATGATTTTGGCGAAATTATTGCATACACAAATTTTCACTTGTCCTATATGGCAAGATGAACATTGCTATTTAAACCAAGATCGCAAGTTCTGCCTATTTGGCACGACACACACACACACACACACACAATATATATATATATATATATATCATATATATATCATATATATATATATATATATATATGATATATATATCAACAACACTGCGCTAACCAAGGATTCGAACCCATGTTGTACTGGCCTGCCTCATGGTATGCGAGAACCACATGACGCTTTAAACCACAGGACCACCCAACCCGACAAGAATGGCGCAGCCAGCACACAGCTAGCTGTTGGGCCGCCATCCGAGGGCATACGGAGGTTTGGGAGCTTCTAAGCAAATTTCTCATCCCTGTTTGGTGTACTAGCCTCACGAGCAGTATTTATTATATATTGTAACCACGAACGAGTGGTATTGATCAATAACAACGCTGCGCTAGCCAAAGATTTGAACCGGCCATATCCCACCAAGGCAGGGTGGCCCAAAAAGAAAAACGAAAGTTTCTCTTTTTAAATTTAGTAATTTATACAGGAGAAGGGGTTACTAGACCCTTGCTCCCTGCATTTTAGTCGCCTCTTATGGAGGAAGAATTCTGTTCCACTTCCCCATGGAGATACCTGGAGTTTACCTGGAGAGAGTTCCGGGGGTCAACGCCCCCGCGGCCCGGTCTGTGACCAGGAAATAAACAAGAACTAGAAAGAAAATAGAAGAAAACCCAGAGGGGTGTATATATATATATATATATATATATATATATATATATATATATATATATATATATATATATATATATATATATATATATATATATATAATTTCGCCAAAATGTCGTGCCGAATATGTAAAACTGGTCAATTAGCAAGAACTCATTTAAAATTAAGCCCTTTCTAAAATTTTCTCTTATACGTTTAAAGATATATTTTTTCATTAATGATAATGTAAAAAATTTTAATTTCGCACCAAAAGAATCTTAGAAAACTTACCTAACCTTATTGTAACAAGAGCAATTTATTTTAGCCTAACCCAACTAAATATATTTTAGATTTATTTACAGTAATTTAATACTAAACAAACACAGTGAAATATATTTTTTCGTTAGGTTCAGAATGATTTTGGCGAAATTATTGCATACACAAATTTTCACTTGTCCTATATGGCAAGATGAACATTGCTATTTAAGCCAAGATCTCAAATTCTGACTCTTCGGCACGACATATATATATATATATATATATATATATATATATATATATATATATATATATATATATATATATATATATATATATATATATATATGATGTAGGCGGCTCAAGTAGTGATGTAGGCGGCTCAGCGGTCCCTTCTACAGAGGCATCCCTACCTCTCAGGCATCCCTTCTACAGAGCGGTCTCCTTTTCACACCTATGTGCTAATGACCTTGACCCCGCCCACGACCCCTGCCCACGACCCCCCCCGCGCCCCCCCCGCGCCCCCTACCCGCGCCCCCAACCGCGCCCCCCCCGCGCCCCCCCCGCGCCCCCCCCGCGCCCCCCAACCGCGCCCCCCCCGCGCCCCCCCCCGCGCCCCCCGCCCGTCGTGCCGACCCACCACCCTCGCCGCGCCAATTTTTGAGTTCCCCCTCCACTTTCACCCCCCCACCCCAATTTTTTTCGATTTTTTTTCTCGATAATACAAGTTTTGGATTCCCCCCTTTGGGGGTTTTGAAATTCTTATGATCTCCTCGAATCAAGTTTTTTGAGTTTCACCCTCCCACTTTCACACCCCATCCCAATTTTTTTCGATAATACCAAGACTCCATCTCCTTGGATCAAATTTTCTCGAAATCAAAGTCCCCATCTCCTTGGATCAAGTTTTTCTCGATAATACCAAGTCTCCACTTCCTCGGATCAAATTTTTGAGGTACCCCCTCCCACTTTCACCCCACCACCCTAAAAACAAATTTCTCGATAATACAAAGTCTCCAATTCCTCGGATCAAATTTTCTCGAAATCAAAGTCCCTATCTCCTTGGATCAAGTTTTTTTGGATTCCCCCTCTGGGTATAAGCATTCAAAAGTCTCCACTTCCTCGAATCAAGTTTTTTGGATTACCCCTCCCACTTTTACCCCCACCCCATCCCAATTTTTTCTCGATAATACAAAGACTCCAATTCCTTGGATCAAGTTTTTGGATTCCCCCCTATGGGGTTTCGAAATTCCTATGATCTCCTTGGATCAAGTTTTTTTTCTCGATAATACAAAGACTCCATCTCCTTGGATCAAGGTTTTCTCGATAATACAAAGACTCCAATTCCTCGGATCAAGTTTTTCTCGAAATCAAAGTCTCCATCTCCTCGGATCAAGTTTTTCTCGAAATCAAAGTCTCCATCTCCTTGGATCAAGTTTTTCTCGATAATACCAAGACTCCATCTCCTCGGATCAAAGTTTTTTGGATTCCCCCCTCTGGGGTAAGTATTCAAATGAACTCCTCCTATGGGGGCATGGTGCTCTCTCTTACTACAGGTCTAAACAAGTGTGACGTCAGTATTCCTCTCATTAAGTTAAATGAACTAAAAAGCGTGTTTACTCGGCGATCAGTGACGTCACACACATACAAGCTGAATCTTGTCGACTTCCCCCTATGTCAGTGACGTCACATGATGACCTCACACATACAGGCTCAATCTTGTCGACTTACCCCTATGTCAGTGACGTCACGTGATGACCGCACACTCTCTTAACCCAGGATAACCCAAATAATTTCACATTTTTTTTTTTCGTTAATACACACAACAATCCACAATTTCTTTACAACACATGTCTAGACATTTTTTCTCGTTTTAACTATTTCATCTCAGGTCACTTCCCACGAAGTAACCTACCTTCTCTCCACCCTCCCAAACCCTCACACTCCCACCAACACCTCACAATTTTCACTCATAACCAACAATTTTTCTCGTTTTAACTATTTCATCAGAAAAAGTCACCACAACACTTATAACCACTTATCGATAAATTCACTAGTCACAATTTTACATATTACGAAGTTAATACGCACACACACCTCACTTTGAACACCTTCAAAACACTCTCATAAATCATTTGAATACTCACAAAAAAATACCTTTGAACATTTCCAAACAACACTGAAACACTTCCAAAATATCATTTTGAATACTCCCAAATAAGATTTGACAGCTCTAATTTATCTGCACTTACACATTTCATTAAATTACAACTCATCCCCACAAACTCCTCCCTCAGTCTCCAGACTTCACAACATTATCACAAAAACTAACTCAAACACTTTACTTTGAACATCACCAAAAAACACCGTCAATTACCTTTAAATACTCCAAAAACATCATTCGAACACCCCCAAAGCACCTCTGAATACTCCCAGAACACCTTCATAAGTACTCTTGCACATCATTTGAACACCTTCAAAAACACCTTTGAACATTTCCAAACAACACTGAAACACTTCCAAAACGCCATTTGAGTACTCCCAAATACACCACTGAATACTACTAAAACACCACTGAATACACTCAAAACACCACCAAAATCACCATAAACTAAGATCAACACCCACATCCCACAAGACCCACAACCCACAACACCCACATCCCACATTATTTTTCTCGTTTTAACTAATTTCATCAGAAAAAGTCACCACACCACTTATAAACACTTTTTCAGCATCTCTAGTTCGACAAACAACACCCCACAACCCTCATCAATTACCAATTTATTCACATTTTTTTCCCCTTCTTTTTACTGAATCTTAAATGTAATATACATTCCTCTTTACATTACTAAAGTTCTAATAAAATCCTCTCCATACCCATGTCCTTGTATCCACATAAATTGATAATATACTCGCATCACTAATCTCACTACCCAACTATTGCGACATGTTTCAACACCCTCCATTCTTTTTCCAATATATCATAACTTTTCAATTCTATAATTTCTTTTTAAAATATTCACACATTACCTTTTATTTTCAGTAAAATCTCCCCATAATTCATTAAATTTCTAATACATCCCTCCCCATACCCCTCTCCATCTCGCCCGCATTTCTTCACATAAACTCATCCGTTTCCCATCACACCTCTTCTGAACAAACATAAAATCACATTTCACATCCACAAATGCATCTCATCACCCATCTCAAATCCACTAAAAATCAATGTAACCAAGATATTCACAAAATTCTATAACCACCTAACACACACACACACACACACACACACACACTCACACACCTAACCTAACCGAACCGAACCGAACCTAACCTAACCTAACCTAACCTAACCTAACCTAACCTATCCTAACCTAACCTAACCTAACCTATCTTAACCTAACCTAACCGATCCTAACCTAACCTAACTTAACCTAACCTATCCTAACCTAGCCTAGCCTAACCTAACCTAACCTAACCTAACCTAACCTAACCTAACCTAACCTAACCTAACCTAACCAAACCGAACCGAACATAACCTAACCTAACCTGACCTAACCTAACCTAACCTAACCTATCCTATCCTATCCTAACCTAACCTAACCTAACCTAACCTAACCTAACCTAACCTTAACCTAACCTATCCTAACCTTATCCTAACCTATCCTAACCTAGCCTAACCTAGCCTAACCTATCCTAACCTATCCTAACCTTACCTAACCTAGCCTAACCAATCCTAACCTAACCTAACCTAGCCTAACCCAACCTAACCTATCCTAACCTATCCTAACCTAACCGAACCTAACCTATCCTAACCTATCCTAACCTGGCCTAGCCTATCCTAACCTAACCTAACCAAACCGAACCGAACCTAACCTAACCTAACCTAACCTAACCTAACCTATCCTATCCTAACCTAACCTAACCTAACCTAACCTAACCTAACCTAACCTAACCTTAACTAACCTATCCTAACCTTAACCTAACCTATCCTAACCTATCCTAACCTATCCTAACCTAACCTAACCTATCCTAACCTATCCTAACCTAACCTAACCTAACTTATCCTAACCTAACCTAACTTATCCTAACCTAACCTAACCTAACTTAACCTAACCTAACCTAACCTTGCCTAACCTAACCTAACTTATCCTAACCTAACCTAACCTAACCTAACCTAACTCAAATCCACTAAAATCACTGTAACCAAGATATTCACAAAATTGTATGACCACCTAACACACACACACACACACACACACACACACACACACACACACACACACACACACACACACACACACACACACTCACACACAAACACACACACACACACACACACACACACACACACACACACACACACACACACACACACACAACACATAACTTTGAACACCCTCTGCACATCATTTGAACACCTTCAAAAAAAACACACCATCAAACACCTCCGAATACTCCCAAATCACTACTGATTACTACCAAATCTCCGTCAAAATCACCAGAAACTAAGTTTAACATCACTATCCAACATCCTTTTTATAGAAATCCCCTCAAATCACTATAACCAAGAACTCCCTCCCCATTTGACGCATAAAAAAAAAGCATGAACACAAACCTAATACGCAAACACTTAGTACATGATCACCATCAACTGAAAACATATCTTGTACACACACATAATCTAAGACAACCACCAACTACAATCACCCAGGTTCACTTACCTCAAAAATCACTAATATCACAGAAAACACTCATTTTTATAAACATTTCACACACACACACAAAAAAAATGTTTGACAATATCTAAGCGCACTCACCTCACTACCACCAACACACCTCACAGGACCGACGAGCTCACCTCCAGTGACGTCACACTCCCATTGTGTTACTTGGTGGATGGTAACATCACACCCAACCCACCTTGTTTCAACCTGTTGTACCCTACCTAACTTAACCTAACCTATCCTTACCTAACCTAGCCTAACCTTACCTAACCTAACCTAACCGAACCTATCCTAACCTAGCCTAACCTAACCTAACCTAACCTAACCTAACCGAACCTATCCTAACCCAACCTAACCTAACCTAACCTAACCTAACTCAATTACACTAAAATCACTGTAACCATGATATTCACAAAACTCTATGTCCACCTAACACACACACACACACACACACACACACACACACACACACACAGGGATGTTAGGAAGTATTTCTTCAGCCACAGAGTAGTCAGTAAGTGGAATAGTTTGGGAAGCGATGTAGTGGAGGCAGGATCCATACATAGCTTTAAGCAGAGGTATGATAAAGCTCACGGCTCAGGGAGAGTGACCTAGTAGCGATCAGTGAAGAGGCGGGGCCAGGAGCTCGGACTCGACCCCCGCAACCTCAACTAGGTGAGTACAACTAGGTGAGTACACACACACACACACACACACACACACACACACACACACAGTAGTAGTAGTATTAATATTAGGAATAATGTTAGTAATAACAGTAATTGTTATATCAAAAACAATAATAGTGGTAGTTACTGTAATAGTTGTTAGTAGTTGTGGTGGTAATAGTAGCAGTACTGATAATAGTAATACTAGTAATTGTAGTGATAGTAATAACAGGTAAATTATTATTATTATTATATATATATATATATATATATATATATATATATATATATATATATATATATATATATATATATATATATATATTGTGATAACAGGCTTAAGTATCTTCCTAGAAAGTGAGAAAAGGAATGAGAAAGGAAGAAGAGGAGGGAGACAGGCAGGAAGGGGACTCATAATATGACTAAGACTCATCAGTTTAACACACTGACTCATCAGTGTTAGTGTACATATTATAGTGTGTACACAGTACACGATGTATGTGTACACTTATACACTTGTTCACTTATTATATAGCTGATATTTACTATTGGAACATATACACACATACACACACACAAACACACACACACACACACATACACACACAAACACACACACACAAACACACACACACACAACACACACAAAGACACACACACAAAGACACACACACAAACACACACTCAAACACACAAACACACAAACACACATAAACACACATGCACATACAACAGGCCTAGTGTCTAATCGACATGTGCCTAGGACCAAATGGTAACTAACACAGCAGAACAGAACAGCAAGGGCAAGCACACACACAACTATTCTCAGAACCATACAACCTATCACACCATCCCAACACACACTACAGTCCATACCCACAGCCTCCACCCAACACCGAGCTATAGAATCCCACAGTATGCCACCAGGTCTCCCACCCTCACAGGCCCCCAAACCACAGTGTTGGAAAGGAAACTGAAGGTATGGTACACAAACGCTGATGGAATAACAAATAAGTGGGAGGAGTGGCATGAAAGAGTCAAAGAAGCATCACCGGACATCATAGCTCTCACAGAAACCAAGCTTACAGGTATGATAACAGATGCCATCTTTCCAATGGGATACCAAATCCTGAGGAAAGACAGAGGGAACAGGGGGGGGGGTGGAGGAGTGGCATTGCTGATCAAAAATCGCTGGAATTTTGATGAGCTGGAGAGAGGAGACAGCGGAGAAGAAAGTGATTACATAGCGGGAACGCTTCACTCTGGAGGTCCCAAGGTGGTAATAGTGATGTATAACCCACCGCAGAACAGCAGGAGGCCAAGGCAAGAGTACGACGAGAGAAATAGAGCGATGGTTGACACACTGGCTAGAGTGACCAGAAGAGCTCATGCATGCAGGGCAAAGCTCCTGATCATGGGTGACTTTAACCACAAGGAGATCGATTGGGAGAACTTGGACCCACATGGGGGCCAAGATACATGGAGGGCTAAGATGATGGAGGTGGTACTGGAAAACTTCATGTGCCAACACGTAAGGGACACTACAAGAGAGAGAGGAGAGGATGAACCAGCAAGGCTGGACTTAGTATTCACCTTGAGTAGTGCAGATATTGAGGACATCACATATGAAAGACCCCTTGGGGCCAGTGACCATGTGGTTCTAAGCTTCGAATACACAGTAGAGCTACAAGTGGAGGGAGAAGCAGGAAGGCCAGGACGAATGAAAACAAACTACAAGAAAGGGGACTACATAGGAATGAGGAACTTCCTGAACGGGGTTCAGTGGGACAGAGAACTGGCAGGGAAGCCAGTTAATGAGATGATAGAATATGTAGCAACAAAATGCAAGGAGGCTGAGGAGAGGTTTGTACCCAAGGGTAACAGGAATAATGAAAAAGCTAGGATGAGCCCATGGTTTACCCAAAGGTGCAGGGAGGCAAAAACCAAGTGTGCTAGGGAATGGAAGAAATATAGAAGGCAAAGGATCCAGGAGAATAAGGAGAGCAGTTGTAGAGCCAGAAACGAATATGCACAGATAAGGGAGGCCCAAAGACAATATGAAAATGACATAACAGCGAAAGCCAAATCTGACCCGAAACTGTTGTACAGCCACATCAGGAGGAAAACAACAGTCAAGGACCAGGTAATCAGGCTAAGGAAGGAAGGAGGAGAGACAACAAGAAATGACCGTGAAGTATGTGAGGAACTCAACAAGAGATTCAAAGAAGTGTTCACAGAGGAGACAGAAGGGGCTCCAGAAAGACGGAGAGGTGGGGCACACCACCATGTGCTGGAAGCAGTGCACACAACCGAGGAAGAAGTGAAGAGGCTTCTGAGTGAGCTAGATACCTCAAAGGCAATGGGGCCAGATAACATCTCCCCATGGGTATTGAGAGAGGGAGCAGAGGCGCTATGTGTACCCCTAACAACAATATTCAATACATCTATCGAAACAGGGAGATTGCCTGAGGCATGGAAGACAGCAAATGTAGTCCCAATCTTTAAAAAAGGAGACAGACATGAAGCATTAAACTACAGACCAGTGTCACTGACATGTATAGTATGCAAAATCATGGAGAAGATTATCAGGAGAAGAGTGGTGGAACACCTAGAAAGGAACGATCTCATCAACAGCAGCCAACATGGTTTCAGGGACGGGAAATCCTGTGTCACAAACCTACTGGAGTTCTATGACATGGTGACAGCAGTAAGACAAGAGAGAGAGGGGTGGGTGGATTGCATTTTCTTGGACTGCAAGAAGGCGTTTGACACAGTTCCACACAAGAGATTGGTGCAAAAACTGGAGGACCAAGCAGGGATAACAGGGAAGGCACTACAATGGATCAGGGAATACTTGACAGGAAGACAGCAGCGAATCATGGTACGTGGCGAGGTGTCAGAGTGGGCACCTGTGACCAGCGGGGTCCCACAGGGGTCAGTCCTAGGACCAGTGCTGTTTCTGGTATTTGTGAACGACATGACGGAAGGAATAGACTCTGAGGTGTCCCTGTTTGCAGATGACGTGAAGTTGATGAGAAGAATTCACTCGATCGAAGACCAGGCAGAACTACAAAGGGATCTGGACAGGCTGCAGACCTGGTCCAGCAATTGGCTCCTGGAGTTCAATCCCACCAAGTGCAAAGTCATGAAGATTGGGGAAGGGCAAAGAAGACCGCAGATGGAGTACAGTCTAGGGGGCCAGAGACTACAAACCTCACTCAAGGAAAAAGATCTTGGGGTGAGTATAACACCAGGCACATCTCCTGAAGCGCACATCAACCAAATAACTGCTGCAGCATATGGGCGCCTAGCAAACCTCAGAACAACATTCCGACATCTTAATAAGGAATCATTCAGGACCCTGTACACTGTGTACGTTAGGCCCATATTGGAGTATGTGGCACCAGTTTGGAACCCACACCTAGCCAAGCACGTAAAGAAACTAGAGAAAGTGGAAAGGTTTGCAACAAGACTAGTCCCAGAGCTAAGAGGTATGTCCTACGAGGAGAGGTTAAGGGAAATCAACCTGACGACACTGGAGGACAGGAGAGATAGGGGGGACATGATAACGACATACAAAATACTGAGAGGAATTGACAAGGTGGACAAAGACAGGATGTTCCAGAGATTGGACACAGTAACAAGGTGACACAGTTGGAAGCTGAAGACACAGATGAACCACAGGGATGTTAGGAAGTATTTCTTCAGCCACAGAGTAGTCAGTAAGTGGAATAGTTTGGGAAGTGATGTACTGGAGGCAGGATCCATACATAGCTTTAAGCAGAGGTATGATAAAGCTCACGGCTCAGGGAGAGTGACCTAGTAGCGATCAGTGAAGAGGCGGGGCCAGGAGCTCGGACTCGACCCCCGCAACCTCAACTAGGTGAGTACACACACACACACACACACACACACACACACACACACACACACACACACACACACACACACACACACACACACACACACACACACACACACACACACACACACCTCACTTTACTTTGAACACCTTCAAAACACTCTCATACATCATTTGAGACCACCTTTTCTCAATATCTCTCATCCACAACCTTTATCATCTCACTACAGAACAACCCCAAGATTACTTCGAACACTCTCATAAATCATATGAATACTCACATAAACACCTTCGAACATTTCCAAACAACACTGAAGCACTTCCAAAATATCATTTTGATTACTCCCAAATAAGATTTATCATCTCTAATTTATCTACACTTACACATTTCATTAACTGAAATTACAACACATCCACCATACTACTCCCTCAGTCTCCAGACTTTACAACATTAACACAAAAACTAACTCAGACACTTATGTCATGAGACATTACCATATCTAACACACTGACTAACTTTGAACCAACTCTGATCACCACTGATCTTCTTCAAAAAATACTCTGCACATCATTTGAACACCTTCAAAAAACACCATCAAACACCTCCGAATACTCCCAAAACACTACTGATTACTACCAAATCACCGTCAAAATCACGATCACCATTTCCACATCACCCACATCTTATACATTTCATTCGCAAATTTAAGACATGAGACATACACACCAAATCTAAGACATTTCATATCGCATTTATGTTGCATATCACATTTCCTCATCCACATCATCCCTAAAACATCCTTCCTTATTCATTCCGTATATCTCCTAGAGCAGTTTTAACCCCGACGGGCCCATCATGACATTAGGAGCCAGAGTGTAGTAGGTGGTGTTGGAGTGGTGATGGTTGCTCTGGCTCCTACGTCATGATGGACCCGTCGGGGTTAAAACAGCTCTAGGAGATATACGGAATGAATAAGGAAGGATGTTTTAGGGATGATGTGGATGAGGAAATGTGATATGCAACATAAATGCGATATGAAATGTCTTAGATTTGGTGTGTATGTCTCATGTCTTAAATTTGCGAATGAAATGTATAAGATGTGGGTGATGTGGAAATGGTGATCGTGACTTTGACGGTGATTTGGTAGTAATCAGTAGTGTTTTGGGAGTATTCGGAGGTGTTTGATGGTGTTTTTTGAAGGTGTTCAAATGATGTGCAGAGTATTTTTTGAAGAAGATCAGTGGTGATCAGAGTTGGTTCAAAGTTAGTCAGTGTGTTAGATATGGTAATGTCTCATGACATAAGTGTCTGAGTTAGTTTTTGTGTTAATGTTGTAAAGTCTGGAGACTGAGGGAGTAGTATGGTGGATGTGTTGTAATTTCAGTTAATGAAATGTGTAAGTGTAGATAAATTAGAGATGATAAATCTTATTTGGGAGTAATAAAAATGATATTTTGGAAGTGCTTCAGTGTTGTTTGGAAATGTTCAAAGGTGTTTATGTGAGTATTCAAATGATTTATGAGAGTGTTCGAAGTAATCTTGGGGTTGTTCTGGAGTGAGATGATAAAGGTTGTGGATGAGAGAATATTTCTTAAGAGATATTGAGAAAAGGTGGTCTCAAATGATGTATGAGAGTGTTTTGAAGGTGTTCAAAGTAAAGTGAGGTGTGTGTGTGTGTGTGTGTGTGTGTGTGTGTGTGTGTGTGTGTGTGTTAGGTGGACATAGAGTTTTGTGAATATCATGGTTACAGTGATTTTAGTGTAACTGAGTTAGGTTAGGTTAGGTTTGGTTAGGTTATGTTAGGTTAGGTAGGTTGGGTTAAGATAGGTTCGGTTAGGTTAGGTTAGGCTAGGTTAGGATAGGTTCGGTTAGGTTAGGTAAGGTTAGGCTAGGTTAGGTTAGGATAGGTTAGGTTAAGTTAGGTAGGGTACAACAGGTTGAAACAAGGTGGGTTGGGTGTGATGTTACCATCCACCAAGTAACACAATGGGAGTGTGACGTCACTGGAGGTGAGCTCGTCGGTCCTGTGAGGTGTGTTGGTGGTAGTGAGGTGAGTGCGCTTAGATATTGTCAAATATGATTTTTTTTTTGTGTGTGTGAAATGTTTATAAAAATGAGGGTTTTCTGTGATATTAGTGATTTTTGAGGTAAGTGAACCTGGGTGATTGTAGTTGCTGGTTGTCTTAGATTATGTGTGTGTACAAGATATGTTTTCAGTTGATGGTGATCATGTACTAAGTGTTTGCGTATTAGGTTTGTGTTCATGCTTTTTTTTATGCGTCAAATGGGGAGGGAGTTCTTGGTTATAGTGATTTGAGGGGATTTCTATAAAAAGGATGTTGGATAGTTATGTTAAACTTAGTTTCTGGTGATTTTGACGGAGATTTGGTAGTAATCAGTAGTGATTTGGGAGTATTCGGAGGTGTTTGATGGTGTGTTTTTTTTTGAAGGTGTTCAAATGATGTGCAGAGGGTGTTCAAAGTAAAGTGATGTGTGTGTGTGTGTGTGTGTGTGTGTGTGTGTGTGTGTGTGTGTGTGTGTGTGTGTGTGTGTGTGTGTGTAGATGATTATCTTAAATCTACCTTGGGTGTGAACCGCATTACATGGTGTCGTCGGAGGGGGAAGGGGTGGACAAAAATCATGACGCAATACTTTGGGGTGACCCATATAAGCTCAAGGAGTCTCCCAGAGCGAGGAATGTGTTTCTGTTCGGAAATCGAGTAAATATTTCTACCATTGAGTGTGTTTACCAACAAGAAAATAATGTACGGTTTTAAGATAAAGTTTTCAAAACTAATTTGGAAAATATCCAAAAATGGAGACGTTCAAAGTAATTCTGGAGTACTCTAATGTATTTTGGAAGTGTTCCATGTGTGTGTGTGTGTGTGTGTGTGTGTGTGTGTGTGTGTGTGTGTGTGTGTGTGTGTGTGTTAGGTGGTCATACAGTTTTGTGAATATCTTGGTTACAGTGATTTTAGTGGATTTGAGTTAGGTTAGGTTAGGTTAGGTTAGGATAAGTTAGGTTAGGTTAGGTAAGGTTAGGTTAAGTTAGGTTAGGTTAGGATAAGTTAGGTTAGGTTAGGTTAGGATAAGTTAGGTTAGGTTAGGATAGGTTAGGATAGGTTAGGTTAGGATAGGTTAGGATAGGTTAGGCTAGGTTAGGATAGGTTAGGTTAGGTTAAGGTTAGGATAGGTTAGGTTAAGGTTAGGTTAGGTTAGGATAGGATAGGTTAGGTTAGGTTATGTTCGGTTCGGTTTGGTTAGGTTAGGTTAGGATAGGTTAGGATAGGTTAGGATAGGTTAGGTTCGGTTAGGTTAGGATAGGTTAGGATAGGTTAGGATAGGTTAGGATAGGTTAGGCTAGGTTAGGTAAGGTTAGGATAGGTTAGGCTAGGTTAGGCTAGGTTAGGATAGGTTAGGTTAAGGTTAGGTTAAGGTTAGGATAGGTTAGGTTAAGGTTAGGTTAGGTTAGGTTAGGTTAGGATAGGATAGGTTAGGTTAGGTTAGGTTATGTTCGGTTCAGTTTGGTTAGGTTAGGTTAGGCTAGGCTAGGTTAGGATAGGTTAGGTTCGGTTAGGTTAAGTTAGGTTAGGTTAAGTTAGGTTAGGTTAGGTTAGGTTAGGATAGGATAGGTTAGGTTAGGTTAGGTTAGGTTAGGTTAGGTTAGGTTCGGTTAGGTTAGGTTAGGCTAGGTTCGGTTCGGTTCGGTTAGGTTAGGTGTGTGTACTCACCTAGTTGTACTCACCTAGTTGAGGTTGCGGGGGTCGAGTCCGAGCTCCTGGCCCCGCCTCTTCACTGATCGCTACTAGGTCACTCTCCCTGAGCCGTGAGCTTTATCATACCTCTGCTTAAAGCTATGTATGGATCCTGCCTCCACTACATCGCTTCCCAAACTATTCCACTTACTGACTACTCTGTGGCTGAAGAAATACTTCCTAACATCCCTGTGATTCATCTGTGTCTTCAGCTTCCAACTGTGTCCCCTTGTTACTGTGTCCAATCTCTGGAACATCCTCTCTTTGTCCACCTTGTCAATTCCTCTCAGTATTTTGTATGTCGTTATCATGTCCCCCCTATCTCTCCTGTCCTCCAGTGTCGTCAGGTTGATTTCCCTTAACCTCTCCTCGTAGGACATACCTCTTAGCTCTGGGACTAGTCTTGTTGCAAACCTTTGCACTTTCTCTAGTTTCTTTACGTGCTTGGCTAGGTGTGGGTTCCAAACTGGTGCCGCATACTCCAATATGGGCCTAACATACACGGTGTACAGGGTCTTGAATGATTCCTTATTAAGATGTCGGAATGCTGTTCTGAGGTTTGCTAGGCGCCCATATGCTGCAGCAGTTATTTGGTTGATGTGCGCTTCAGGAGATGTGCCTGGTGTTATACTCACCTCAAGATCTTTTTCCTTGAGTGAAGTTTGTAGTCTCTGACCCCCTAGACTGTACTCCGTCTGCGGCCTTCTTTGCCCTTCCCCAATCTTCATGACTTTGCACTTGGTGGGATTGAACTCCAGGAGCCAATTGCTGGACCAGGTCTGCAGCCTGTCCAGATCCCTTTGTAGTTCTGCCTGGTCTTCGATCGAGTGAATTCTTCTCATCAACTTCACGTCATCTGCAAACAGGGACACCTCAGAGTCACGTCATTTGCAAACAGGGACACCTCAGAGTCTATTCCTTCCGTCATGTCGTTCACAAATACCAGAAACAGCACTGGTCCTAGGACTGACCCCTGTGGGACCCCGCTGGTCACAGGTGCCCACTCTGACACCTCGCCACGTACCATGACTCGCTGCTGTCTTCCTGACAAGTATTCCCTGATCCATTGTAGTGCCTTCCCTGTTATCCCTGCTTGGTCCTCCAGTTTTTGCATCAATCTCTTGTGTGGAACTGTGTCAAACGCCTTCTTGCAGTCCAAGAAAATGCAATCCACCCACCCCTCTCTCTCTTGTCTTACTGCTGTCACCATGTCATAGAACTCCAGTAGGTTTGTGACACAGGATTTCCCGTCCCTGAAACCATGTTGGCTGCTGTTGATGAGATCATTCCTTTCTAGGTGTTCCACCACTCTTCTCCTGATAATCTTCTCCATGATTTTGCATACATACATGTCAGTGACACTGGTCTGTAGTTTAATGCTTCATGTCTGTCTCCTTTTTTAAAGATTGGGACTACATTTGCTGTCTTCCATGCCTCAGGCAATCTCCCTGTTTCGATAGATGTATTGAATATTGTTGTTAGGGGTACACATAGCACCTCTGCTCCCTCTCTCAATACCCATGGGGAGATGTTATCTGGCCCCATTGCCTTTGAGGTATCTAGCTCACTCAGAAGCCTCTTCACTTCTTCTTCGGTTGTGTGCACTGTGTCCAGCACTTGGTGGTGTGCCCCACCTCTCCGTCTTTCTGGAGTCCCTTCTGTCTCCTCTGTGAACACTTCTTTGAATCTCTTGTTGAGTTCTTCACATACTTCACGGTCATTTCTTGTTGTCTCTCCTCCTTCCTTCCTTAGCCTGATTACCTGGTCCTTGACTGTTGTTTTCCTCCTGATGTGGCTGTACAACAGTTTCGGGTCAGATTTGGCTTTCGCTGCTATGTCATTTTCATATTGTCTTTGGGCCTCCCTTCTTATCTGTGCATATTCGTTTCTGGCTCTACGACTGTTCTCCTTATTCTCCTGGGTCCTTTGCCTTCTATATTTCTTCCATTCCCTAGCACACTTGGTTTTTGCCTCCCTGCACCTTTGGGTGTGTGTGTGTGTGTGTGTGTGTGTGTGTGTGTGTGTGTGTGTGTGTGTGTGTATTAGGTGGTTATAGAATTTTGTGAATATCTTGGTTACATTGATTTTTAGTGGATTTGAGATGGGTGATGAGATGCATTTGTGGATGTGAAATGTGATTTTATGTTTGTTCAGAAGAGGTGTGATGGGAAACGGATGAGTGGATGTGAAGAAATGCGGGCGAGATGGAGAGGGGTATGGGGAGGGATGTATTAGAAATTTAATGAAATATGGGGAGATTTTACTGAAAATAAAAGGTAATGTGTGAATATTTTAAAAAGAAATTATAGAATTGAAAAGTTATGATATATTGGAAAAAGAATGGAGGGTGTTGAAACATGTCGCAATAGTTGGGTAGTGAGATTAGTTGATGCGAGTATATTATCAATTTATGTGGATACAAGGACATGGGTATGGAGAGGATTTTATTAGAATTTTAGTAATGTAAAGAGGAATGTGTATTACATTTAAGATTCAGTAAAAAGAAGGGGAAAAAAATGTGAATAAATTGGTAATTGATGAAGGTTGTGGGGTGTTGTTTGTCGAACTAGAGATGCTGAAAAAGTGTTTATAAGTGGTGTGGTGACTTTTTCTGATGAAATTAGTTAAAACGAAAAAAATAATGTGGGATGTGGGTGTTGATCTTAGTTTATGGTGATTTTGGTGGTGTTTTGAGTGTATTCAAAGGTGTGATTATAAGTTGTGGGTTGTTGTTGTTGTGACTTTCTGATGAAATTAGTTAAAACGAGAACAATATTGTGGGGTGTGGGTGTTGTGGGTATGTGGGTGTTGTTGTCGAACTAGAGATACCGAAAAGACGTTATAAGTGTGTGGTTGTTGTGACTTTTTCTGATGAAATTAGTTAAAACGAGAAAAAAATTGTGGGGTGTGGGTGTTGTGGGTGATGTGGGATGTGGGTGTTGTGGGTTGTGGGTGTTGTGGCATGTGGGTGTTGATCTTAGTTTATGGTGATTTTGGTGGTGTTTTGAGTGTATTCAGTGGTGTTTTAGTAGTATTCAGTGGTGTATTTGGGAGTACTCAAATGGCGTTTTGGAAGTGTTTCAGTGTTGTTTGGAAATGTTCAAAGGTGTTTTTGAAGGTGTTCAAATGATGTGCAAGAGTACTTATGAAGGTGTTCTGGGAGTATTCAGAGGTGATTTAGGGGTGTTCGAATGATGTTTTTGGAGTATTTAAAGGTAATTGACGGTGTTTTTTGGTGATGTTCAAAGTAAAGTGTTTGAGTTAGTTTTTGTGATAATGTTGTGAAGTCTGGAGACTGAGGGAGGAGTTTGTGGGGATGAGTTGTAATTTAATGAAATGTGTAAGTGCAGATAAATTAGAGCTGTCAAATCTTATTTGGGAGTATTCAAAATGATATTTTGGAAGTGTTTCAGTGTTGTTTGGAAATGTTCAAAGGTATTTTTTTGTGAGTATTCAAATGATTTATGAGAGTGTTTTGAAGGTGTTCAAAGTGAGGTGTGTGTGCGTATTAACTTCGTAATATGTAAAATTGTGACTAGTGAATTTATCGAAAAGTGGTTATAAGTGTTGTGGTGACTTTTTCTGATGAAATAGTTAAAACGAGAAAAATTGTTGGTTATGAGTGAAAATTGTGAGGTGTTGGTGGGAGTGTGAGGGTTTGGGAGGGTGGAGAGAAGGTAGGTTACTTCGTGGGAAGTGACCTGAGATGAAATAGTTAAAACGAGAAAAAATGTCTAGACATGTGTTGTAAAGAAATTGTGGATTGTTGTGTGTATTAACGAAAAAAAAAATGTGAAATTATTTGGGTTATCCTGGGTTGAGAGAGTGTGCGGTCATCACGTGACGTCACTGACATAGGGGTAAGTCGACAAGATTGAGCCTGTATATGTGAGGTCATCATGTGACGTCACTGACATAGGGGGAAGTCGACAAGATTCAGCTTGTATGTATGTGACGTCACTGACCGCCGAGTAAACACGCTTTTTAGTTCATTTAACTTAATGAGAGGAATACTGACGTCACACTTGTTTAGACCTGTAGTAAGAGAGAGCACCATGCCCCCATAGGAGGAGTTCATTTGAATACTTACCCCAGAGGGGGGAATCCAAAAAACTTTGATCCGAGGAGATGGAGTCTTGGTATTATCGAGAAAAAGTTGATCCAAGGAGATGGAGACTTTGATTTCGAGAAAAACTTGATCCGAGGAATTGGAGTCTTTGTATTATCGAGAAAACCTTGATCCAAGGAGATGGAGTCTTGGTATTATCGAGAAAAAAAACTTGATCCAAGGAGATCATAAGAATTTCGAAAAATTTCCAAAAACTTGATTCAAGGAATTGGAGTCTTTGTATTATCGAGAAAAAATTGGGATGGGGTGGGGGTAAAAGTGGGAGGGGTAATCCAAAAAACTTGATTCGAGGAAGTGGAGACTTTTGAATGCTTATACCCAGAGGGGGAATCCAAAAAAACTTGATCCAAGGAGATGGGGACTTTGATTTCGAGAAAATTTGATCCGAGGAATTGGAGACTTTGTATTATCGAGAAAAAAAAATTTAATGTGGGGGAGGTGAAAGTGGGAGGGGGAAACTCAAAAAACTTGATTCGAGGAGATCATAAGAATTTTGAAACCCCCATAGGGAGGAATCCAAAACTTGTATTATCGAGAAAAAAAAATTCGAAAAAATTTGGGGTGGAGGGTGAAAGTGGGAGGGGGAAACTCAAAAATTTGATCCGAGGAGATGGAGACTTTGATTTCGAGAAAATTTGATCCGAGGAGAGCACAAGAAAATTAAAAAATCGGAAAAAAAAAAAATCGGGGTGCGGGGGCGATCCGAACGACGCTGCAGAAGGCGCAGCAGAAGGCGCGGGTTGGGGTGCGAGGGGCGCGGCGAGGGTGGTGGGTCGGCGCGACGGGCGGGGGGCGCGGGTGGGGGCGTGGGGGGGGCGCGGGTGGGGGGCGCGGGTGGGGGGTCGTGGGCGGGGGTCGTGGGTGGGGGTCGTGGGCGGGGTCAAGGTCATTAGCACATAGGTGTGAAAAGGGTCATTAGCACATAGGTGTGAAAAGGAGACCGCTCTGTAGAAGGGATGCCTGAGAGGTAGGGATGCCTCTGTAGAAGGGACCGCTGAGCCATAGGGACCGCTCTGCCGCAGGGACCGCTGAGCCGCAGGGACCGCTCTGCCGCAGGGATCGCTGAGCCACCTACATCACTACTTATATATATATATATATATATATATATATATATATATATATATATATATATATATATATATATATATATATATATATATATATATTATATAACAGGTTGGCCGTCTCTCACCGAGGCAGGGTGACCCAAAAAGAAAAAAAATCCCAAAAAAGAAAATACTTTCATCATTCAACACATTCACCTCACTCATAATCACTGTTTTTGCAGAGGTGCCCAGAACACAACAGTTTAGAAGCATATACGTATAAAGATACACAACATATCCCTCCAAACTGCCAATATCCCAAACCCCTTCTCTAATTTCAGTGCAGGCATTGTACTTCCCATTTCCAGTACTCAAGTCCAGCTATATAAAAATAACCGGTTTCCTTTAATCCCTTCACTTAATGTTACCCTGCTCTAACTCCAACATTTCGTCGGGTCCCAAATACCATTCTTCTCCATTCATTCCTATCTAACATGCTC
>NC_091310.1:29753142-29798142 GCF_038502225.1 Cherax quadricarinatus | reverse complement strand
ACAGCAGCAGTTGGGAAGGTGGTGGCACACGACCAACATCAACTTATTAGCTGCCAGAGTGCTTTACGACCTGTCATTTATGTCATCGTTGTTTTCCCCGCCTTGAAGCGCATATAACTGACCAGTCGGTTGAGGCACAATAATACATCAACTTAGAAGCGAATTTCTACGACCGGGGGGTAGGGGAGAAGCCGGTCGGTCACTGAGGCAGAGCGTAGGTGTCTGGGATTTGAAATATAAAGTATCAACTTCATGTTAATTATTCAGTTTAAATGCGTACCTAAACAGTGTCCGCGTTTCAGTTATTTGGTGAATCTGCATTTTGGCTCTGCACTGATTATGTGTAATTAGGGCCACAAACGAAAGTGGTAATTAAATGAAGTTCAGCTTTCAGTAAGGTTGAGGCAGGCAAACATAAGTTTGAATAGCTATTAAGTTTATGTCACGAATGATGGAGTCATCTCATATCAGCTCTTGATGAACCAGGCTGTGTGCATTCGTTGGGCTGCAGGTGGCAGGCATCAATAACCTGGTCGATCAGGCCACCAACCAGGATACCTGATCTGGGACTTGGGTGCAGAAGCGGTGACCTCCAGAAGCAATTACAGGTACTCTACAGGTATCGCGATTGAAAACCCATGAATGTGAAAGTTTAAACGTTAAGAAATTGGGCAAAATACCAAGTAGCTTAAATAGAATGCATTATTAATTTAATAGACATAGATGAAAGGAGTGTTCGTAATAAAAGCAAATCGGGATGAAGAGAAGCCGTGTGTGTATACTTACCTAATTGTACTCACTTAATTGTGGTTGCAGGGGTCGGTACTCAGCTCCTCGTCCCGCCTCTTCACTGAACGCTACTAGGTCCTCTCTCTCCCTGCTCCATGAGCTTTATCATACCTCGTCTTAAAGCTATGTATGGTTCCTGCCTCCACTACATCACTCGCTAGACTATTCCACTTTCTGACTACTCTGTGGCTGAAGAAATACTTCCTAACATCCCTGTGACTCATCTGAGTCTTCAACTTCCAAGTGTAAACCCTTGTTTCTCTGTCCCCTCTCTGGAACATCCTGTCTCTGTCCACCTTGTCTATTCCACGCAGTATTTTGTATATCGTTATCATGTCTCCTCTAACCCTCCTGTCCTCCAGTGTCGTCAGGCCGATTTCCCTTAACCTTTCTTCGTAGGACATTCCCCTTAGCTCTGGAACTAACATTGTCGCAAACCTTTGCAGTTTCTCTAATTTCTTGACATGCTTGACCAGGTGTGGGTTTCAAACTGGTGCTGCATAATTCAGTATGGGCCTGACGTACACGGTGTAGTGTCTTGAACGATTCCTTATTAATGTGTGTGTGTGTGTGTGTGTGTGTGTGTGTGTGTGTGTGTGTGTGTGTGTGTGTGTGTGTGTGTGTGTGTGTGTGTGTGTGTGCGTGCGTGATGTATGGATTCCACCTCTACCACTTCGCTGTCCAGTTTGTTCCACTTCTGGCAACTCTAAGGCTGAAAAAGTATTTCCTAGCATTCTGAGTTTTCAGCTTCCAGCTGTGCCTTCTTTTTCCTATTTCCCATCTCTGAAACGTTCTGTCCCTTTTCATCTTGTCAGTTCCTCGCAATATTTTGTACATCATTATCACATTCCCCTAATGTTTCAGTGTCATCAGGTAGGACATTCCCCCTTAGCTCCGGGACTAGACTTGTTGCAAACCTCTGCACTTTCTTCGATTTCTTGATATACTTGACCAGGTGTGGGTTCCATATTGGTTCTGTGTACTCCAATATGAGCCTGACGTACACCGCTTAGTGTTGTGACTCCTTACTTAGACGTTGAAAAGCTATTCTTAGATTTGCCAGACGCGCATTTGCTCCAGCAGTTATTGGGTGATGTGTTGTGTAACTCGGTGGTTATGTTTGGTATGATGCTCACCCCAAGCCTCCGAGCCTGTACTCTTGTCTGCGGTCTTCTTTGTTCTTCCCCAAGCTTCATGACTTTGCGCTAGCTAGGGTTAAACTCCGGTAGCCATTTGTCAGACCGGGTTAGTAGAGAATTGTTCCAGCCATGTTATTGTGACTTTTGTTCTCCCACATTACTTAAGATCCAGCTCCTGGAATAATCTATGTGTGCAAATTAAGATACCTCTGTTACCATTTGTTTTCGAAGTAACTATCATCTTTATTCTCCCATCCTTCTCTGAATCAACTTGACTCAAGTACAACAGTTATTTTCGGCTCACATAAGCTGTTTGCTCCTGCTTAGTCAATATGCAGTGGAATTGGATACCAGCAGGTGTACTCGAGTGAGGGCTGCTGGTGTAATGATCCTCCTGGTACGCTGGCAGGTGTTGGCCTGTGTGTGAGTTGTGTTCTCTGGTGGATGGTTCCGGTGGTCTTGTTTGTTCAGGGTGTTAGCCGCCTTGTTCCTGGAGAAGGCAAGAGTATGTACTGCTTCCCTGCTTTTCCATGATTTCTTTGGTGTTTTGTCGTAGTGCTTGTATTCCTTATTATCTTATATTCTTCATTGTATTTTTTTCCTCCTTATCCTAGTTTTTGCATGGTCTTGCTACCTTCAATTATATTTCTCAATAATCTCGTCCAAAAGCGTGTTAGAAATGCTTAGGTCGATAATAAAAGTAATAACGACAACAACAATAATAATGCTGTCGATAATAGCACTGTAGAGGAGAGAGATTTTGGGAAATGTTATGCGAGTGTGTAGGAACTTTTGAACCAAGTGAGAGAGTAATTGTGGTAGGGGACCTAAATGCTAAAGTAGGAAAAACATTTACAGAGGGTGTGGTAGGTAAGTTTGAGGTGCCAGGTGTAAATGATAATGGGGGCCCTTTGACTGAACTTTGTATAGAAAGGAGTTTGGTTATAGGTAATACATATTTTAAGAAAAAGAGGATAAATAGGTATACAAGATATGATGTAGAGCGTAATGACAGTAGTTTGCTGGACTACGTATTGGTAGATAAAAGACTGTTGGGTAGACTTCAAGATGTACACATTTGTAGAGGGGCCACAGATATATCAGATAACTTTTTAGTTGTAGCTACAGTGAGAGTAAAAGGTAGATGGGATACAAGGAAAATGGAAGCAGCAGGTAAGAGAGAGGTGAAGGTTTATAAGCTAAAGGAGGAGGCAGGGTAAGATATAAACAACTGTTGGAGGATAGATGGGCTAGTGAGAGTATAGGCAATGGGGTTGAAGATGTATGGAGTAGGTTTAAGAATGTAGTGTTAGTGTGTTCAGCAGAAGTTTGTGGTTACAGGAAAGTGGGTGCGGAAGGGAAGAAGAGCAGTTGGTGGAATGATGTTGTAAAGAGATTAGTAAGATAGAAAAAATAGCATATGAGAGGTTTTTCCAAAGTAAAAGTGATGCAAGGAGGGAGGAGTATATGGAGAGGAAAAGAGAAAGGTTAAGAGAGGGGTGAAATAATGTAATAAGAGAGCAAATGAGAGAGTGGGTGAGATGTTATCAACAAATTTTGTTGAAAATAAGCAAAAGTTTTGGAGTGAGATTAACAAGTTAAGGAAGCCTAGGGAACAAATGGATTGACAGTTAAAAGTAGGAGAGGAGAGTTATGAAATGGAGAATTAGAGGTATCAGGAAGATGGAGGGAATATTTTGAGGAAATGTTAAATGTTGATGAAGATAGGGAAGCCGTGATATCGTGTATAGGGCAAGGAGGAATAACATCTTGTTGGAGTGAGGAAGAGCCAGTTGTGAGGGGGGGGGGAGTTCATGAGGCGGTGGGTAGAATGAAAGGGAGTAAGGCAGCTGATATTGATGGGATAAAGATATAAATGTTAAAAGCAGGTGAGGATATAGTTCTGGAGTGGTTGGTGCTTTTATTTAATGAATGTATGGAAGAGGGTAAGGTACCTAGGGATTGGCAGGGAGCATGCATAGTTCCTTTGTATAAAGGCAAAGGGAACAAAAAAAGAGTGCAAAAATTATAGGGGAATAAGTATGTTGAGTGTACCTGGTAAAGTGTATGGTAGTTATTATTGAAAGAATTAAGACTAAGACGGAGAGTAGGACAGCAGATGAACAAGGAAGCTTTAGGGAGGGTAGGGGGGTGTGTGGACCAAGTGTTTACAGTGAAACATATAGCTGAACAGTATTTAGATAAGAGTAGAGAGGGTTTTGTGGCATTTATGGATTTGAAAAAGGCGTATGACAGGGTGGAGAGGTGGGCAATGTGGCAGATGTTGCAAATGTATGGAATTGGAGGTAGGTTATTGAAAGAGATGAAAAGGTTTTACGAGGATAGTATGGCTGAGGTTAGAGAAACAGCACCTTTCAAGGCAGGTGAAATCGCCGACCTAGAAAATGTACAGAGAACTTTCACGGCGCGCATAACGGAGATAAAACACCTCAATTATTGGGAGCGCTTGAGGTTCCTAAACCTGTATTCCCTGGAACGCAGGAGGGAGAGATACATGATTATATACACCTGGAAAATCCTAGAGGGACTAGTACCGAACTTGCACACGAAAATCACTCACTACGAAAGCAAAAGACTTGGCAGACGATGCACCATCCCCCCAATGAAAAGCAGGGGTGTCACTAGCACGTTAAGAGACCATACAATAAGTGTCAGGGGCCCGAGACTGTTCAACTGCCTCCCAACACACATAAGGGGGATTACCAACAGACCCCTGGCAGTCTTCAAGCTGGCACTGGACAAGCACCTAAAGTCAGTTCCTGATCAGCCGGGCTGTGGCTCGTACGTTGGTTTGCGTGCAGCCAGCAGCAACAGCCTGGTTGATCAGGCTCTGATCCACCAGGAGGCCTGGTCACAGACCGGGCCGCGGGGGCGTTGACCCCCGGATCTCTCTCCAGGTAAACTCCAGAGTATGTAGGAGAGAGGGAGATTATTTCCTAGTAAAAGTAGGCCTTAGATATGGATGTGTGATGTCACCATGGTTGTTCAATGTATTTACGGATGGGGTTGTAAGAGAAGTGAATGCTCGGGTGTTGGCAAGAGGTGTAGGGTTAAAAGATAAAAAATCTAACACAAAGTGAGAGTTGTCACAGTTGCTCTTCGCTGATGACACTGTGCTTTTGGGAGATTTTGAAGAGAAGTTGCAGAGGTTGGTGGATGAGTTTGATAGGTTATTTAAAAGAAGAAAATTAAAAGTGAATATAGGAAAGAGTAAGGTGATGAGTATAAAAAAATAGGTAATGCAAGATTGGATATCAGATTGGAGGGAGAGAGACGGAGGAGGTGAATATGATAAGATATTTAGGAGTGGACGTGTCAGCAGATGGGTCTCTGAAAGATGAGGTGAATCATAGAATTGACGAGGGGAAAAAGGTGAGTGGTGCATTGAGGAGTCTGTGGAGACAAAGAACTTTGTCCATGGAAGCAAAGAGGGGAATCTATGAGAGTATAGTTATACCAACGCTATTTTATGGGTACGAAGCATGAGTGGTGAATGTTTCAAGGAGAAGGCTGGAGGCAGTGTCTAAGGGCAATGATTTTGGGAGGAATATATTGCAGAGATTCGTAGTTTGGAAAGTACGAGGAGGTGTGGGATTACCAAAACTATTATTCAGAGGGCTGAGGAGGGGTTGTTGAGGTGGTTCAGAGATGGAGAGAGGATGGAACAAAATAGAATGACTTCGAGAGTGCACAAATCTGTAGTGGAGGGAAGGCAGGGTAGGGGTCGGCCTAGGAAAGGTTGGAGGGAGGGGGTAAAGGAGGTTTAGTGGGCGAGGGTCTTGGACTTCCAGCAAGCATGCGTGAGCGCGTTAGGAGCGAATGGATACAAATGGGTTTTAGGACTTGACGTGCTGTTGGAGTGTGAGCAGGGTAATATTTATGAAGGGATTCAGGGAAACCGGCAGGCCGGACTTGAGTCCTGGAGATGGGAAGTACAGTGCCGTCTCGCTGAAGGAGGGGTATTTATGTTGCAATTTTATAACTGTAGTGTAAGCGCACCTCTGGCAAGACAGTGATGGTGTGAATGATGGTGAACGTTTTTCTTTTTCGGGCCACCCTGCCTTGGTGGGAAATGGCCGATGTGTAATAAAAAAAAGGTATGAAGAAAACGCTTAGAATATCATTAGTTAGATGCTTTAAGTGTTAGCATGTGACTCTAGCAAGAACTAATTATCTTGCGTATCAGCATGGGATGTGAGAATATAAATAATTATTAGTCTTGGTGTATTAACATGAGATCCTCTCCTGTTCTTTCCTGACGCTGTGTAACCCTGTTGTGATTCATATCTTGAAGGGTGGGTGCCTCTCTGGGATCTGGTAGGGATGCCACTTGCCCAGTAGGTACTTGCCTAAGAACCCAGAGTCTTTCATTATAGATGATGGAGATATATCCCTTTCGTTCGATTTTTTTTTTATACTGCCAATGACATGGAGGGAATTGTGAATATCGATTTAGGTTTATGTAACATGAGTGTGAATTGGCCACAGTGTAAAGTGGATACAGTGAGGAACAAAATATTTGTAGATCGCTAAGTTACTAGACTGTTCTAGCTCTTTTTTAATATGTTAACCATGGGATGCAATATATACACTTAGCGAGTCTTCTTCAGGCTCCAATAACATCAGTATCGTCAATAATTTGTCTTCTCAAAATTGAACTACATTATACACTCAAGTATCTGTGTAGATTTACTGAGGTTATATGTATTAAGGCATAATTATGTTGGTAACAGGAAAATTATAATGACAAAAACTGTTCAAACTGTTTTGTATTTAAAGATTGGAAGGGTTTCCGAAAACGTAATTATGTTGTGCTGCTATTTAAAAAAAAGTAAACAGTAACATGATATGGCGGGAAGACATGGCAGCTTATGTTACGGCGGAAAAATATAACCAAATCTTCTGGAGTGATGGGAAGAACATTGTGGGTGAGAGCCTAATCAAACAGTGACTGAAAAAATACTTTTCTATTCCATTATAAATATGGTACGAGTTGCGGATATTGAGTTTTATTAAAACAATTTCAGTTTTAATAAAACTAATGCAACTGCAGTGCTGGAAATTGTATTTACACCTCTGACATTATTATTTGGGAATTAGCGTAGGTTGTGGGAAGGTGGGAGGCATCTCAGGGTCATTAGGAACAGTGACGAGGATAATGTTTCTTATTTGGATTAAGATGCCACCATTATTAATTTTAATCATCTACTTTAAGATACGATGTTCGTCTTTGCATATCCTTATGTTTTATTTACGGGTTTGTATTAATTTTCGCAAATTTCATAGTGTAACTACATTCATATTGCTGAAATTCCCTCTGCAGCTAGGATTTCGTATTTATCTTAAGTATATAGTTTTCGTTATGAATAAATTATTAATGTGTTCGAGATTTGTCATTCTTTTGCAAACTAATACATCGAGGCTACATAATTTTCTACCATTGTATCTCTTAAACTGATGTTTCTGGTTTAGGTATACCTTTTTTTCATTAGTACATTCTTAGTGCGAAGCTAGGTCACACTACGAAGGTAGTAGGGTTAACAGGGAATAATACACTAGATAGATCCGATTAGTGTAGTATTCATAACTAATATCCACCCTTACCAGCAGTAAGAACTCTACACCATACTAGGTGAAGAATTCTTGTTGTGGGTATGGCGGATAGTGTTACATAGTGTTGAAGTGCGTGGGAACTTGAGGGGTTGGCAGCATGTGATGCATGTGTGGTTACTGTAGTATGGTGGTGTAAATTGTGACGATTGAGGGCAGCATGGAGAATGTACTTAAGGTGGTTGTTGTGTGTGTGTTAGCCGGACACCCCACCCCCCACCCCATGCCCACCAATCCCACACCCAGACACCAACGTTATTGGATTTTTTGGATTTTGCCGCGGAAGTGGCTAGTTTATTGTGCACCCCCATATCCATCCTATGGAGGGTAGTGCAGCAGCATGTGGAAACAAAAGGCCTAGGAATTAGGCCCCAAATGAGTTTACAGAAATACATCTGGGTTTGTATCTACAGTTCGCTTATCTGTTGAAGGCAATTTTAGGAAATATACTTAATACATCTGGTATCTTATTTTCATTAATAAGATATCGTGACATAGTGCACTTCAGTGAGAATGTTCGGTTTTACAACCGAATTTTCCCCGGGTCGATTGCCAGGTCCTGCGAAATATATATATGGACATATTTCCTTATACCCATGCTGACTGTTCATCTTCCAGTACAAAAATAGGCATCTTGGTGTTATTTGATTACTCTGGGTCGAATTGCTTAGAATATACAGCAGTATTACTGAACTCTACGGCTGCTACTGCTTCTTTCTCAGATTCTTTGTTGTTTTATTGTTGTTCTTCTCATTTTCTTAAGTTTGTCGAATAAACATTGTGCGCACCCTCAATGGCAAGATGGAGGGAGGGTTACCTGAAGACGATTTCTGGGTTACTGCCTTCCTACTAGATCAGGCCTCCCGATTGATGGCCGGAACAACCAGGCTAGTGGAACTAACTTGGAGAACTTATCAAGTTCCCTCTTGAAGTCAGCTAGGGGGTCTGTTGGTAATTCCCCTTAAGTATAAAGGGAGGGAATTAAAAAGTCTTGGTCCCTTTACACTTTTGAGTTATCATTTTAGGGTCCGTTTTTCATTGGAGGGATTTTACACCGTCTGCCGAGCCTCTTCTTTCGTGAGGAGTATTTTCGGTATATAAATTTGTGACCGATCCCTTTAGAATTTTCCAGGTGTAAATTATGAATTATCATTCTCGTCCACGTTCACGGAATACAGTTCAAGCGGCTTCAGGCGTTCCCAATAATTTAGGTACTTGACTGAATGTATAGGGGCAGTCAAGGTATCTATATATAGTCTTCATTTCTACGATTTTGCTAGCTACAATAGGGGCTATTAGTGTGTGGCGTCTCTTGTTTCGATTGTTGTGCTATAGCAACATGTGATCCTTGAACGTAAGCTCTTCTGTTATTATAGCCTCTAAGGCCCTCACATTCCTCTTAACGCTATACTGAGTGGCTTAGGTTTGCTTTAGATTCTGTTCAAGATTTTTAATTCATCGATTTTTCAGTAGAGGAGTAATGGAATAACTCCTCTCCCCTTCCTTATTTTGAATCCAAATCTCTACTGAGTAGATGAACTGGAATCGAGTTAATTTGCTTCAAGTTGAAAGAAAGATATTAAATTCGACACTGGCAAGTATTCTTCTCGAGGGTGGACGACTATAGGTAAGGTTATCGTTCGAGAATTAAAAAAGGTTTAGGGGGTATATAGACAACGCATTGAAGTTTTTATTGGTAAAGCGATTCACCCACGAATTGGCTTATTAAGTACAAGTATTTGGCAGAGCCCACCCTCTCGTGGGTAAAACATTGTACTAATAAACACTTGACTGCATTGTCTGTTTACCACTTGTCAGCGTTGTTTTGTTTTTTCTTAGCATATAGAAAATGTGTGGGTAATGGGAGGTTTTCATTTATATCAGAAAGTGGAGAACAACAACTTTAGAATCAAGAAGATTCAACTTGACTCGGAATTTCTTAAAACTTATTCTGATGATGGATGATGATACATCCAAAACGTTAATAATAAAGAAATTGGATGTCCACTAAGATGGTGTTTGTCACAGCCTTGGTAATACGTTGTACATTGAAGATTTGTTTCCCTTGTACGAACCTTATGAGTCAAGAGCTTCTCTCTGAAATAAATATATGTTCACCTAGCAGTTAGTAAGTGCCTGTGTACTGGAGCTAGGCTTTGAGATGAGCTAAGGTAAGATAGCAACTTAGCTTGTATGTTGAACTGTGTAAAAATGTAACCGAAGGAGAAGTGGTATTTACCTAAAATCATTCAGATTCAGTTTGTATATATGTAAAAATGCATGCAAGATTCATTTTCTTAATGTGTCTCTCGCGGGTGTATATTTCAGCTCATACATTTGCCTGAATTTCATGTGTGTGTTTTAGAGGTCACTACTGGCCAGTGATGATTCTGTTAATTATTGTTGTGGTTGCATGCCATGCCTTGCTCACCCGGTGTCTCCCTCTTGCTCTGCTTCAGATAATTGGCCTTCTAGACGTCTTCACACCGTCCACCTCCTACGAGGACTTCCAAGACGTGTGAGTATTAGTGGAGAACGCTGGGTGGAGGACGCTGGGGGGGGCTCTTCAGGTTAATGTGTGCAGTGTTGCCGGGTTGATGGACAAAGTTGTGTGAGCGTAGTACATTGTTGATTTAGTTATCGCCGTTGCAACTGAATAGTATGTGAAGACTTATAGATTGGAACAAATAAGACACTTAAATCCAGTATGGAAAGTTTTATGAACAACAAGCTTGTAAACCAGGTGAAATGTTAACATCTTTCCATTCTCTGTATAAATGCCGTATATGTTCCGACGATGCGCGTACGCACGCTTTGAAATGACAGGACGACGCTACCCACATATTACGCGTCAGCGAATCATGCATTGTAATAGTTGAGTTAAGGAACCACGTCTTGCAATGCAAAAGGTCTAATTTCACCTCCATTTTGTGCGATAGTTTTGACCTGTTTCAGCTCCAATATTCTGAATTTTATTCTTTATGCCTTGTTGAGAGGAACTCATATTTTTTTTTTTTTGTATACATAGTTTTCGAGTTGTACTCTGTAAACTGGAGTATTCAACACTGACATCATTTTAAGGCTGGCATATTACAGATATGGAGAATTTCCACTAACTTTCACTGCCCTCATCATTTCAAGCACACAAATTATGGGTACGCCTAAAAGACTTTTTGCCGCACTTCTTGGAGAGAGAGAGAGAAGGGGGGGGGGGAGCGAGGGAGGGAGGGAGAGAAGAGAGAATGAGAATCATATTTTACACCTGAAAAATACTGAAAGGTCTGGCTTCAGTTCCCCTCACTGAAATAAATCCTTATAAAATTGAGAGGCACGGTAAAGTAGTTCCTTGGTATGCAGCAACCATCTAAGGAGGTCCCCCCCCTCTCTCTCTCTCCCTCCCTCCCTCTCCTCCCTCCCTCCCTCTCTCCCCTCCCTCCCTCCCTCCCTCTCCCCCTCCCTCCCTTCCTCTCTCCCTCCCTCTCTCCCTCTCTATCTCCCTCCCTATCTCCCTCCCTCTCTCCCTCAATCTCTCCCTCCCTCTCTCCCTCCCTCTCTCCCTCCCTCCCTCTCCCTCCCTCTCCCTCCCTCCCTCCCTCCCTCCCTCTCCCTCCCTCCCTCTCTCCCTCCCTCTCTTCCTCCCTCTCTCCCTCCCTCTCTTCCTCCCTCTCTCCCTCCCTTCCCTCCCTCTCCCTCCCTCCCTCCCTCCCTCTCCCTCCCTCTCTCCCTCTCTCAACTTGTCATATGTGCTGGTGGGGCTGCACCTACCCACCTGTAGGGTTTCTTTGGCTTCGCAACATTAAGTATGTGCGTCTAGCAAGTTTCCCATCTTAATTTCTGTATAATTTTATATTGATTTAACGTTCATAATTTCTCTGTTCCTTCTGCCATTTTTTTTTTTTTAAGCAGGTGTACTAGTGCGCTTTCTGCATGCGGCTTCAGTGCCTCTCCGAGTGTTAAGACGTAGCTACTCTGATTCACTAACCAGTTAAGTCAGTCACGTAGGAATGAGTCAGGTAGGTTCTCCTAGGTTGGCACCAAAGACTACTGATGTACAGACCTCCACCAGCACACTGATTGGTCAAATATCATTACATTAGCGGTAAGACACATGCGCAACATCTAGGTTATCTGCATTATGAAGACTTTGCATCAGGTAGTGGCTTTTTCAGTGTAATATGGAGCTATTTTACTTCAGAAGGTGAAAGGTGCGGTAAGCATTCCCTCTGATCAAATACTGGGCCGCGATAAGCGAACGGAGGATCGAGCCTCAAGCACTGTTTGTGGTGAACAACCCACACGCATTTAGCTCTTTAAATAAATAAATAATTTATAAATATGTAAATGAAACTTGGAGGGCGGAATGGTGATATATTCCTATGTCAAGGGAAAGGTAGAAAAACTCGGGACATGAGTTAGGCAAACAAGTCTCTCTGATTAACGTATTTACCTCTTAAACAATCCAAGTAATATAATAATGTATGTCTTCTAGAAATATTGAGGTATCAGGTCTTTGCTAATTGTTTTAATGGATGGTATCCATCCCTTCTCTCGCCCCTCCTCGCTTGAATGAATCTTAAGTTTGGTGTAAACCTTGTGGTCAGCTGTTTATAGTGACTGTCTCGCGCAAGAATATATCTCAGCAGCAACACCAGACCGCAGCGGTTTTTTTTTTTATGTGCAACAAAATTAAATACAAGTGGAGTGTGCGGCTAGCCTGCTTTCTCTGAGAGTTACATGGTAAGAACAAAAGCTGTCTTCCTGAGTATGATGTACCTTTACCATACCTTTGATGGGTTCCGAGAGTTTTTCTACTCCCGGAACCCGGCCATTGGCCAGGCTCGTCGGATGCTTGCCTGGTCAGTCAGGCTGGTTGATTTGGTACCTGGTGAAGATACTTATCCAGTTTCCTCTCAGACACTTCTACACTTGTCTCAGACGATGAATAATCTGGGACCACGGATGGATGAGAGCAAGATGGATGATCACTCACACCCACTAACCTGGCCTCATTTACCAGTTTATTAAAGTGTCGTGCGTTTTTAAGTAGTTTAGGTTACATAAACTTATAAAAATATATTTACCAACATATAAACAATTTAAAAAAAAAGCAGTAGCGAACCTGTAAAAATGGTGGCTGAGAATCACGAGGAAACTTTCAAGTCTAAGAGTATAGCTAGTTCGAATATGGGATTCCCCCCCCCATCCCCTCCACACACCCTCAGCCATGGACTCACCTACGCCCGCGCCCAGCCACTGACTCACCTACGCCCGCGCCCAGCCACTGACTCACCTACGCCCGCGCCCAACCACTGACCTACGCCCGCGTCCAGCCACTGACTCACCTACGCCCGCGCCCAGCCACTGACTCACCTACGCCCGCGCCCAGCCACTGACTCACCTACGCCCGCGCCCAGCCACTGACTCACCTACGCCCGCGCCCAACCACTGACCTACGCCCGCGCCCAGCCACTGACTCACCTACGCCCGCGCCCAGCCACTGACTCACCTACGCCCGCGCCCAGCCACTGACTCACCTACGCCCGCGCCCAGCCACTGACTCACCTACGCCCGCGCCCAGCCACTGACTCACCTACGCCCGCGCCCAGCCACTGACTCACCTACGCCCGCGCCCAGCCACTGACTCACCTACGCCCGCGCCCAGCCACTGACTCACCTACGCCCGCGCCCAGCCACTGACTCACCTACTCCCGCTCCAAGACACTCGCTCACCTACTCCCGCGCCCAGCCACTGACTCACCTACGCCCGCGTCCAGCCACTGACTCACCTACGCCCGCGCCCAGCCACTGACTCACCTACGCCCGCGCCCAGCCACTGACTCACCTACGCCCGCGTCCAGCCACTGACTCACCTACGCCCGCGTCCAGCCACTGACTCACCTACGCCCGCGCCCAGCCACTGACTCACCTACGCCCGCGCCCAGCCACTGACTCACCTACGCCCGCGCCCAGCCACTGACTCACCTACGCCCGCGCCCAGCCACTGACTCACCTACGCCCGCGCCCAGCCACTGGCTCACCTACTCCCGCACCAGCTGACTCGGAGGGAGCGTCTCTGTCTTTGGGTAAAAACTTAACTAACGCATTCATTAACGTTTCTCGATCATGCTCGCAGGATCGTGTATTGCATCTGCACAGCTTATTTGTAGCATACAAGTTCCTAAAGTTGTTAGATTGAAAGCCTATCGACTACACGTGGGTTAAGGTTGCGAGTCACCTATATGCTAGGTAAAAGGACACAAGTGCAACTAATGCGACATTTTATTGTGGCATTAGTCACACTCGTGTCTTTTTATTTAACATATCGGTAATTCTACCAATATTATTTCAAGTCAACTGTACACCAAGAACCCCCTCTAAGGTCTACAATGTGGATTAATGTGAAGTGAAAAATGGGGCTAAGTTCTTGGGTATGGGCAGGCTGAAGTGGAATATTGCTGGGGGGGGGGGTCGCCGGTCCCCTCAGCAAAGTACAAATTGGTTATTCTTTAGCAAGCTGGATATTGATGTAATTGTTCCTACACGTGGGGCTTTCATGCTACTGCTAGTGAGTACAATTGATTCAGAATTGATCAGACGTCGGCGTTGTAAGAGGGAAGTGATGGAGGGGAGGGGGCAGACTTTAAATTAACACCTGAAGTTGACATTGCGTGTAGATGTGGTCGATAGTTAGGAGGGTTGTTTTTAACCAATTTCCGTCATCCCGCACTGCACCGTCACATGGCAAGCTAGCTAGCTTTTGATCCCACTACGTAACTCCAGCACAAAGAGTAGTGGTCAACTGAGTTAAATCGGAGACTGCCATAGTGAAGAGCTCTGTTCCACAAGGCACAGTACTCGCACCCATCCTGTTCCTCATCCTCATATCAGACATAGATATAACCCACAGTACCGTATCATCTCTTGCAGATGATACTAGGATCTACATGATGCTGTCATCTATTGAGGACGCGGTTAACCTCCAAGAAGATATAAACAAAGTTTTCCAGTGGGCAACGGAAAACTGATGTTCAATGAGGACAAATTCCAACTACTCCGTTGTGGAAAACTGGAGGGGATAATAACTAGAACAGAGTACACTACAAACTCTGACCATACAATAGAGCGGAAAAATAATGTAAGGGACCTTGGAGTAGTAATGTCTGAGGATCTCACTTTCAAGGATCACAACAGTGCCACGATCACAAGTGCAATCAAAAGAGGTGAGAGTCATCTTATGAATCAGTATATTGACATTAAGAGGGACGTTAAAAAGGGGGTAAGAAAAGCTAAACGGGACTATGAAGTTAAAGTTGCCAGGGATTCGAAAACTAACCCAAAAAGTTTTTTCCAGGTGTATAGAACAAAAGTTAGAGATAAGATAGGTCCCCTTAAAAATAACTATGGGCATCTTACTGACATAGAGAACGAAATGTGCTCGATTTTAAAAAATTATTTTCTCTCGGTTTTTACACAGGAAGACACTAACAATATCCCAATAATTAATTTTTATCGTGGGCCTGAAGAAGATAAATTATGTAACATCACAATCACTAGTGAAATGGTTATGAAACAAATAGACCGACTGAAACAAAAGTCGCCGGGACCTGATGAGCTTTTTTCAAGGGTTCTTAAGGAATGTAAAATGGAACTCTGTGAACCATTAACTAATATTTTTAATTTATCTCTTCAAACAGGTATAGTGTCTGATATGTGGAAGATGGCTAATGTAATTCCTATTTTTAAATCAGGGGATAAGTCGTTACCGTCAGAAGCCATCTGGATAAGCATAATCTGATTAATGATACTCAGCATGGATTCACGAGAGGCCGTTCTTGTCTATCTAATTTATTAACTTTTTTCAGTAAAGCTTTTGAGGCTGTTGATCACGATAAAGAATATGATATTATTTACTTAGATTTTAGTAAGGCTTTTGATAGAGTTCCGCACCATAGACTGTTAAAGAAAGTGGCAGCTCATGGCATTCAGGGAAAAGTGCTCTCATGGATCGAGTCATGGCTCACAGACAGGAAGCAAAGTGTCCATAAATGGGGTTAAATCCGAGTGGGGATCTGTAACAAGTGGCTTTCCACAGGGATCAGTCTTGAGTCCGGTGTAGTTTATAATATATATCAATGATCTTGATGAGGGAATTACTAGTGAAATGAGCAAATTCGCCGATGACACAAAGATAGGTAGGATAATTGATTCAAACGTAGATATCAGGGAACTTCAGGAGGATTTAGACAAACTCAATACCTGGTCAGAAAAGTGGCAGATGTAGTTCAATGTAGATAAATGCAAGAGTCTGAAGCTCGGGAGTGTCCACAACCCTAGTACTTAAAGTTAAATAATGTAGAACTTAGCCATACAAATTGCGAAAAGGACTTGGGGGTTATGGTTAGCAGCAATCTTAAACCAAGACAACCTATCGGCATTTTATACCATTTTAATGTTCAAGACAGCAATGCCTAAGCGTACGTAATAAGGCAAATAGGACCTGCCTCGTATGGGCCAGTAGGCCTTCTGCAGTGTTCCTACATTCCTATGTTCTTATTACTGGGATTTATATCAAGAAGTGACTCAAGAAATCGTAATGACACGATTGCAAACAAACCATACCCCCGGCCGGGATTGAACCCGTGGTCATAGAGTCTCAAAACTCCAGCCCGTCGCGTTAGCCACTAGACCAGCTAGCCACAATAAGATTCATCCAACTAGGTATATTTCTACACCATAGGAAGGTTAGCACAGGCACCACTGTGACCACAAATGCAAGTTTTTACAGACGAATCTCCAGCTAGCGTGGCCGTGACGAACTCTAGCTCAAGTCCCTTCACTGCCGTCAACATGACTCAAGAAATCGTAATGACACGATTGCAAACAAACCATACCCCCGGCCGGGATTGAACCCGCGGTCATAGAGTCTCAAAACTCCAGCCCGTCGCGTTAGCCACTAGACCAGCTAGCCACAATAAGATTTATCCAACTAGGTATATTTCTACACCATAGGAAGGTTAGCACAGGCACCACTGTGACCACAAATGCAAGTTTTTACAGACGAATCTCCAGCTAGCGTGGCCGTGACGAACTCTAGCTCAAGTCCCTTCACTGCCGTCAACATGACTCAAGAAATCGTAATGACACGATTGCAAACAAACCATACCCCCGGCCGGGATTGAACCCGCGGTCATAGTCTCAAAACTCCAGCCCGTCGCGTTAGCCACTAGACCAGCTAGCCACAATAAGATTCATCCAACTAGGTATATTTCTACACCATAGGAAGGTTAGCACAGGCACCACTGTGACCACAAATGCAAGTTTTTTACAGACGAGACCCTTGATGTTGGTGAGGGGCTCTTGATTTAGGGAATTGGATCTGTGCTCCAGTTCCCCAAATTAAGCCTGAATGCCTTCCACATCCCCCCCCCCAGGCGCTGTATAATCCTCCGGGTTTAGCGCTTCCCCCTTGATTGTAATAATAATAATACAGACGAGACTCTATGACCGCGGGTTCAATCCCGGCCGGGGGTATTGTTTGTTTGCAATCGTGTCATTACGATTTCTTGAGTCATGTTGACGGCAGTGAAGGGACTTGAGCTAGAGTTCGTCACGGCCACGCTAGCTGGAGATTCGTCTGTAAAAACTTGCATTTGTGGTCACAGTGGTGCCTGTGCTAACCTTCCTATGGTGTAGAAATATACCTAGTTGGATGAATCTTATTGTGGCTAGCTGGTCTAGTGGCTAACGCGACGGGCTGGAGTTTTGAGACTCTATGACCGCGGGTTCAATCCCGGCCGGGGCTATGGTTTATATCAAGAAGTGTAAGCAACAGAAGTCCAGAGGTTATACTGCAGCTTTATACATCATTAGTAAGGCCTCACCTAGATTATGCAGCTCAGTTCTGGTCTCCATATTACAGAATGGACATAAATTCGTTAGAAAACATTCAGCGTAGAATGACTAAATTAATACATAGCATTAGAAATCTTCCTTATGAAGAAAGATTGAAGACTCTTAAATTACATTCACTTGTTAGACGAAGAATGAGGGGAGACATGATCGAAGTGTATAAGTGGAAGATGGGTATTAATATAGGAGGTACACTGCAACAGGCCTTTTGACCTATACTAGGCAGGTCCTTGTCAGATCCAACCCACCAACAAAAATATTTAACTAACTCATTTTCAGTGCTACCCAAGCAATAAGCTTTGATAACCCATTTAACTAATGTGTTGGTGGCTGTGGGTGAAGATGGTGTGGGACTCAAGGCCATTGATAGGCTCAGGAGAGGGTGGGTGGCGTGAGTGTGGGTGTTAGTGTACGAGGTGGGCATACGTAAGCTTTACTAATTAGGGGTTGAGGAAGCTTGGTACAAGTGTAGGGATTGTGAGAGCAAGCTCAGTGGTGGGCTTGAAAATGTGCCTGCACGAACTGAACGTTGCCTATGGTTTTCTCTCCAAACTCTGGGTTATTTATGAAAAGACTTGCTTATAACTATTTCATCTAGGAACCTATTTTACTGCTGAATGAACAGGGGCAACAAGTGTATTATTATTATTATAATCAAGGGGGAAGCGCTAAACCCGGAGGATTATACAGCGCCTGGGGGGGGGGGATGTGGAAGGCATTCAGGCTTAATTCGGGGAACTGGAGCACAGATCCAATTCCCTAAATCAAGAGCCCCTCACCAACATCAAGGAACCTTCCTTGAGGGGGCTGGCAACAAGTGTAAGGAAAATTACCCATACGTCTTGATCAGTCCTTGAAAGGAATTTTGGTTCTTTCGCTAGTAAACTGAATGTTGTTTTACTGCTGAGTTGCAGGACCTTCCATACTTGATAACCCCTATTTGTCCCCTCTCACATTCACATCCCCTTCCCTTCAATCGTCCCTTGTTTCCTCTCCCTCTCCTCCTACACTTTGCGTTGTCTTCTGGACGGAGCAGCAAGCAGTATGCTTCCCTCAAGGTGCGTCTGTACCCTTCCCTCAACCAGTTTGCCCACGCTTATGCCTTGCTTATTGCAGGGTCGGGGAGGGGGGGGTTTGGGGTGAAGAGAGGAAATGGGATGGTCGAGGATTGTGAGGGAGGGGATGGTCCAGGATTGCGAGGGAGAGGAGGGTAGAGGATTGAGAGGTAGGGGAGGGTCGAGGATTGGGAGGGAAGGATGGGAAGTTTGAGGTTTGAGAAGAAGGGAGAGTCAAGGATTGGGGGAAAGGGAGGGAAGGGTCGAAGAATCAGAATTTATGGTCTTAGATTCTCGCGTCATCCTTCGTTGATGATAATAGTTATTATTGTTGTTATTATTATTTATGATAAATTTAGACACGTGTGCAACATCTGGGTATCTTTATTGCAGACATTTCGCCAACCAGTGGTCAGGTGAAGTAAGGTAGTCAAAAGATGAGGTAAGCAGTCATGGTAAGCAGAAATCTAATGCCAAGACAGCAGTGCCTTAGTGTGCGCAACAAGGCCAACAGATTACTTGGATTTATCTCAAGAAGTAAAGTAACAGAAGTCCAAAAGTTATTTTACAGCTCTATACATCACTAGTGAGGCCTCATTTAGATTATGCTGCTCAGTTTTGGTCCCCTTACTACAGGATGGATATAGACTCATTAGAGAACATACACAGAAGAATGACTAAAATGATTTACTGTGTAAGGAACCTCCCGTATGAAGATAGACTTGAAACCTTAAATCTCCACTCTCTGGAGAGGCGTAGAATGAGGGGAGATATCATTGAAGTGTGTAAGTGGATGACGGGCATAAACAAGGGAGATATTAATAAAGTACTGAGGATGTCAAACCAAGTAAGAACCAGTTTTGTAGATGAATGGTTCTTAGAACCGACATGTTGATAAATTAGACACATGTGCAACTCTTGGGTATCTTTATTGAGGAAACGTTTCGCCACACAGTGGCTTCATCAGTCCATACGTAGGAGAAACTCGAAGAACAGGAGGAGAATGAGGTAATCAGTCCCTCAACCTTGAGTCGATGTGTTCAGTCCATCAATCTTGAATAGAATACGGCATATGAGCGGAGAAGCAGCTTATAAACCGTATGGCAGGAGAGGTGCAGCAGTCATAGGTCGTGTCACATTTGTTCAGTGTGGAAGTAGGTCGTGCCCAAGAATTAGGCAAGCGAAGAATTCCTAAGTATTAAGATCCCAAGAAGTTGCAGTGTCTGACAGGTTTGTAGATGAATGGTTCTGAGAACCGACATGTTGATAACATGTTCCACATTGAACAAATGTGACACCACCTATGACTGCTGCACCTCTCCTGCCATACGGTTTATAAGCTGCTTCTCCGCTCATATGCCGTATTCTATTCAAGATTGATGGACTGAACACATCGACTCAAGGTTGAGGGACTGATTACCTCATTCTCCTCCTGTTCTTCGAGTTTCTCCTACGTATGGACTGAACATCAAAATGGTATACAATACCGACAGGTTGGTAGGTAAGACACATAGGCAACAGTTAGGCAACTTTATTCCGAAACGTTTCGCCTACACAGTAGGCTTCTTCAATCGAATACAGAAAGTAGGCAGGAACAGTAGAGATGTGAAGACGATGTAATCAGTCCATCACCCTTGAAGTCGTAGAATTTGAGGTTGTCAGTCCCTCGGCCTGGAGAAGTTCAGTTCCATAGTCAGACACTGCAACACATGGCCTCTTGGTACAGAAAACGCCTTAGACAACCCTTCCAAGTGAGAACTGTTGGATCTGAGAGGGACCTGACCTCTCAGTGGCTACATTCTCACTACTACTACTACTTCTACTCTGCACCTCTCCTTCCGACAGTATTTAAGTCTCCGCACTGTCGCTTGATCTTCAGATAGTTCCTGACTATGGAACTGAACTTCTCCAGGCCGAGGGACTGACAACCTCAAATTCTACGACTTCAAGGGTGATGGACTGATTACATCGTCTTCACATCTCTACTGTTCCTGCCTACTTTCTGTATTCGACTGAAGAAGCCTACTGTGTAGGCGAAACGTTTCGGAATAAAGTTGCCTAACTGTTGCCTATGTGTCTTGGTATAAACCTTGGTAATAAATACCGACAAGTTGGTTTAGAAAGACACGTAAGCAAACACTATAACATATTTATTAGAAAACGTTTCGGTCCTGGGACCTTGATCACTTCTAACATACAGAGGTAGAAAGACATTATATATATAGGCGGAGAGTGAGATGTGACGCACGTGACCTGAGGAAAGTCATAAGAACATAAGAATGGAGGAACACTGTAGAAGGCCTACTGGCCCATGCGAGGCAGGTCCTTATCAAAACAACCTCTGCCTATGATGAGGACCAGTAGACGATGAAATCATGTGACTCCTGTGTTGTTGGGTTGGTGCTGCTTAAGTATCATGTATGCCAATGTTTTTGAAATTTTGTAGTTTCCAGTGTTGCGTTCTATAGTGTCGGTGACGGTGATTAGTGAGGCTTCTAGGCACCGTCGGCGTCTGAGGTCTGGTTCGGTGAGAACGAGTTGTGCCTCGTTCCAGTTCATCAAATGCCCCGTGGAGTCTCTGTGGAGGACACAGGCGTACCTTACATCGTCTCTGTTAGAGGCATTTCGATGCTCATTCAGGCGGACTGCAAGATCTCTGCCTGTCTCGCCTACATATTTCTTGGGACAGAACCCACAGGGGATAGTGTAGACGCCTGCTGTAGAAGTTAGTGTGGGGCTGCGTTTAGTAGTGAGGTCTTTGATAGAGGATGTGTTTATGGTGGAAACGTTGATGTTACTCATAGCAAGTGCCCCAAAACAGTTCATAGTACTCCCATGTGGCGATGTTGCCACGAATACTCGCCGGGCACTTGCTATGAGTAACATCAACGTTTCCACCATAAACACATCCTCTATCAAAGACCTCACTACTAAACGCAGCCCCACACCTCTAACTTCTACAGCAGGCGTCTACACTATCCCCTGTGGGTTCTGTCCCAAGAAATATGTAGGCGAGACAGGCAGAGATCTTGCAGTCCGCCTGAATGAGCATCGAAATGCCTCTAACAGAGACGATGTAAGGTACGCCTGTGTCCTCCACAGAGACTCCACGGGGCATTTGATGAACTGGAACGAGGCACAACTCGTTCTCACCGAACCAGACCTCAGACGCCGACGGTGCCTAGAAGCCTCACTAATCACCGTCACCGACACTATAGAACGCAACACTGGAAACTACAAAATTTCAAAAAACATTGGCATACATGATACTTAAGCAGCACCAACCCAACAACACAGGAGTCACATGATTTCATCGTCTACCCGTCCTCATCATAGACAGAGGTTGTTTTGATAAGGACCTGCCTCGCATGGGCCAGTAGGCCTTCTACAGTGTTCCTCCATTCTTATGTTCTTATGACATTCCTCAGGTCACGTGCGTCACATCTCACTCTCCGCCTATATATATAATGTCTTTCTACCTCTGTATGTTAGAAGTGATCAAGGTCCCAGGACCGAAACGTTTTCTAATAAATATGTTATAGTGTTTGCTTACGTGTCTTTCTAAACCAACAAAGCGTTATATTGTCAGTAATTCTACCAACATGAGTGTTCAGTGGTCAGTCGTCACGTGAGGTCACAGACCCTGAGCTGCTTTGGGGATTAGCGTGGACGGTTACAAAGCATGGCTTGCTTCTGCAGTGTTTTAAAAACTGAGGTTGGAGAGTTGAAGGAGGAGGTCTTGCTTCTCCAGGAGGAGATTAGGAGGCTGAAGGTCCACCTCAATGGGCCTGGGAGAGAGTGTGAGGTGGTTGGAGATGTGGGGAATGAGGCTTCTAGCAGTGAGGTGCAGTCTGTCTCTCACTGTGAGGAGGCTGTAGGTGGGGAGGTAGCAACGGCTACCAGCAGTGAGGTGCAGCCCAGCACCTGCTACAAGTGGCGAGTTGTTCACAGTAATGGGAGGCGCATCAGAGTAAGGAAAGTTAAGAGTGAAGATCTGAAGGTAGGAAATCGCTTCTCTGTTCTCCAGGATGAATGTACTTCAGTGGCCAGTGAAGGTAAGGGTACTACTGCCCCTGCTAATGAAGGTAAGCGCATTCTTGTGGTTGGTGACTCTCAGGTAAGATATGTTGACCGTGCTTTTTGTAATAGGAATAAGAAGATGAGAGATAGTGTGTGCTTCCCTGGAGCTGGTGTTGGGGACATTGTCAACAGACTGGATAATATCATGTCAGGTAATGGGAACAAGCCCATTATCTGTCTCAGTGCTGGTGGAAATGATATTGGGAAGGGTAGGAGAGAAGAGCTGCTAGATAAGTACAGGTCAGCTATAGATTTCATTAAGTCTAAGGGAGGGATCCCAATCATATGTAGCATCTTGCCTAGAAGGGGAGTAGGAAATGAATGGTTGTCTAGGGCAATTGGTGTAAATTGCTGGCTAGACAGATACTGCAAGGAACTTGCAATCCCATTCATTGACAACTGGAACAACTTTTATGGCAAACATGATATGTATGCAAGGGATGGGGTACATCTCTTTGGGGCAGGGGTGGTAGCACTTGCAGACTCGATTGAGAACGCCATTGGTGAAATGCCTATGATTTTAAACTGATGGAAGATAGAGGTATGGGTGTGTGTGGGAAACAAGCAGGTTGCAACACTAGGGTTGGAAACAGTAAATGTATAAAAGGCATTCAGCATGAAGTTATAAATAAAGACAATAGAACAGGTCAGCAAACAAAGGGGGACAGCAGAGGGCAGCAAGGGACTAGCTCCCTTAAGGTTTACTATACTAATAGCAGGAGTGTTAGAAATAAGATAGATGAGCTAAGATTAATTGCAAGTGCAGGAAACATAGATATTATTGCTATAACAGAGACCTGGCTCAATCTGAAAGATAGAGAGATGCCCTCTGAATGTCACATACAAGGCTATAAATTATTCCACACTGACAGGGTCAACAGGAAAGGTGGTGGAGTAGCGATGTATGTCAGAGACAATTTAAATTGTTGTGTTAGACAAGATATTAAATTAGAAGCGTCAGCCACTGAATCTGTTTGGTTACAGCTTCTCGAGGGCCGAGAAAAACTAATTTTGGGTGTGATTTACAGGGCCCCAAATCTTGATAGGGAGTGCAGTAAACTTCTATGGGACGAAATTCGTAAGGCATCTACATACGAAAATGTTGTGCTAATGGGAGATTTCAACTATAGACAGATTGACTGGAGCAATTTGACAGGAAATTTAGAGTCGGGTGACTTTCTTGATACGATCCAGGATTGTTTTTTAAAACAGTTTGTGACAGAGCCAACTAGGGGAAATAACCTCCTTGACTTGGTTCTTGCCAGTAGGGAAACACTAATTAATAATCTTGAGGTTAATGATGAGCTTGGGGAGAGTGATCACAAATCACTCAGTTTTAACATATCATGGAATTCCCCTAATAATGGCAATCAAGTCTCCGTCCCTGACTTTCGCTTGGCTGATTTCATAGGACTGAAAAATTACTTAGGTGGGCTGAACTGGAATGACCTGACTAGGGGTCAGGTAGGTGGTGATGGTTGCCGATATGATGCTTTCCAGGGCATAGTTCTAGCTGCTCAGTCAAATTATGTTCCAAATAGGGAAATCAGATCAAACAAAAATGATCCTAAATGGATGAACAATAGATTAAAATATCTGATTGGTCAAAAGAGAGGCATATATAGGCAAATCAAAAGAGGAGAGGGGCAATTAAGAAATCGATATATTCAGTTAAAGAGAGAAATAAAAAAGGGAATTAGAAAAGCAAATAGAGATTATGAGGTTAAAGTTGCAAGAGAATCGAAGACTAACCCAAAAGGATTCTTTCAGGTATACAGAAGTAAGATCAGGGACAAGATAGGCCCACTCAAAAGTTCCTCGGGTCAGCTCACTGACAGTGATAAGGAAATGTGTAGAATTTTTAACACATACTTCCTCTCAGTTTTTACACAGGAGGATACCAGCGATATTCCAGTAATGATAAATTATGTAGAACAGGACGATAATAAACTGTGCACTATTAGGGTCACAAGTGACATGGTCCTTAGGCAAATAGATAAATTAAAACCTAACAAATCCCCAGGCCCTGATGAACTGTATGCAAGGGTTCTAAAGGAATGTAAAGAGGAGCTTAGCACACCTTTGGCTAATCTTTTCAACATATCACTACAAACTGGCATGGTGCCAGATAAGTGGAAAATGGCAAATGTGATACCTATTTTCAAAACAGGTGACAGGTCCTTAGCTTCGAACTATAGACCAGTAAGCCTAACCTCCATAGTGGGAAAATTTATGGAATCAATAATTGCCGAGGCAGTTCGTAGCCACCTTGAAAAGCATAAATTAATCAACGAATCTCAGCATGGTTTTACGAAGGGGCGTTCCTGCCTTACGAATTTATTAACTTTTTTCACTAAGGTATTTGAGGAGGTAGATCATGGTAATGAATATGATATTGTGTATATGGACTTCAGTAAGGCTTTTGACAGGGTCCCACATCAGAGACTATTGAGGAAAATTAAAGCACATGGAATAGGAGGAGAAATTTTTTCCTGGATAGAGGCATGGTTGACAAATAGGCAGCAGAGAGTTTGCATAAATGGGGAGAAATCAGAGTGGGGAAGCGTCACGAGCGGTGTTCCACAGGGGTCAGTGTTGGGCCCCCTGCTGTTCACAATCTACATAAACGACATAGATGAGGGCATAAAGAGCGACATCGGCAAGTTTGCCGATGACACCAAAATAGGCCGTCGAATTCATTCTGACGAGGACATTCGAGCACTCCAGGAAGATTTGAATAGACTGATGCAGTGGTCGGAGAAGTGGCAGATGCAGTTTAATATAGACAAATGCAAAGTTCTAAATGTTGGACAGGACAATAACCATGCCACATATAAACTAAATAATGTAGATCTTAATATTACGGATTGCGAAAAAGATTTAGGAGTTCTGGTTAGCAGTAATCTGAAACCAAGACAACAGTGCATAAGTGTTCGCAATAAAGCTAATAGAATCCTTGGCTTCATATCAAGAAGCATAAATAATAGGAGTCCTCAGGTTGTTCTTCAACTCTATACATCCTTGGTTAGGCCTCATTTAGATTATGCTGCACAGTTTTGGTCACCGTATTACAGAATGGATATAAATTCTCTGGAAAATGTACAAAGGAGGATGACAAAGATGATCCCATGTATCAGAAACCTTCCCTATGAGGATAGACTAAGGGCCCTGAAACTGCACTCTCTAGAAAGACGTAGAATTAGGGGGGATATGATTGAGGTGTATAAGTGGAAGACAGGAATAAATAAAGGGGATGTAAATAGTGTGCTGAAAATATCTAGCCTAGACAGGACTCGCAGCAATGGTTTTAAGTTGGAAAAATTCAGATTCAGGAGGGATATAGGAAAGTACTGGTTTGGTAATAGAGTTGTGGATGAGTGGAACAAACTCCCAAGTACCGTTATAGAGGCCAGAACGTTGTGTAGCTTTAAAAATAGGTTGGATAAATACATGAGTAGATGTGGGTGGGTGTGAGTTAGACCTGATAGCTTGTGCTAACAGGTCGGTTGCCGTGTTCCTCCCTTAAGTCAATGTGACCTGACCTGACTAGGTTGGGTGCATTGGCTTAAGCCGGTAGGAGACTTGGACCTGCCTCGCATGGGCCAGTAGGCCTTCTGCAGTGTTCCTTCGTTCTTATGTTCTATGTTCTTATGTCTTTCTAAACCTATGTGTCTTACCTACGTATGGACTGATGAAGCCACTGTGTGGCGAAACGTTTCCTCAATAAAGATACCCAAGAGTTGCACATGTGTCTAATTTATCAATCAAGTAAGAACCAGAAATAATGGATTTAAGTTGGATAAATTTAGATTTAGAAAGGACATAGGTAAGTACTGGTTTTCTAACAGAGTTGTAGATGCGTGGAACAGTCTTCCCAGTGGGGTGGTAGAGGCTAGGACCTTGGGTAGCTTTAAGAAGAGACTGGACAAATATATGAGTGGGAGGGGCTGAGCTGCTTTGGGGATTAGCGTGGACGGTTACAAAGCATGGCTTGCTTCTGCAGTGTTTTAAAAATTGAGGTTGGAGAGTTGAAGGAGGAGGTCTTGCTTCTCCAGGAGGAAAGTTAAGAGTGAAGATCTGAAGGTAGGAAATCGCTTCTCTGTTCTTCAGGATGAATGTACTTCAGTGGCCAGTGAAGGTAAGGGTACTACTGCCCCTGCTAATGGAGGTAAGCGCATTCTTGTGGTTGGTGACTCTCAGGTAAGATATATTGACCGTGCTTTTTGTAGTAGGAATAAGAAGATGAGAGATAGAGTGTGCTTCCCTGGAGCTGGTGTTGGGGACATTGTCAACAGGCTGGATAATATCATGTCAGGTAATGGGAACAAGCCCATTATCTGTCTCAGTGCTGGTGGAAATGATATTGGGAAGGGTAGGAGAGAAGAGCTGCTAGATAAGTACAGGTCAGCTATAGATTTCATTAAGTCTAAGGGAGGGATCCCAATCATATGTAGCATCTTGCCTAGAAGGGGAGTAGGAAATGAATGGTTGTCTAGGGCAATTGGTGTAAATTGCTGGCTAGACAGATACTGCAAGGAACTTGCAATCCCATTCATTGACAACTGGAACAACTTTTATGACAAACATGATATGTATGCAAGGGATGGGGTACATCTCTCTGGGGCAGGGGTGGTAGCACTTGCAGACTCGATTGAGAAGGCCATTGGTGAAATGCCTATGATTTTAAACTGATGGAAGATAGAGGTATGGGTGTGTGTGGGAAACAAGCAGGTTGCAACACTAGGGTTGGAAACAGTAAATGTATAAAAGGCATTCAGCATGAAGTTATAAATAAAGACAATAGATCAGGTCAGCAAAGGGGGACAGCAGAGGGCAGCAAGGGACTAGCTCCCTTAAGGTTTACTATACTAATAGCAGGAGTGTAAGAAATAAGATAGACGAGCTAAGATTAATTGCAAGTGCAGGAAACATAGATATTATTGCTATAACAGAGACCTGGCTCAATCTGAAAGAGAGATGCCCTCTGAATGTCACATACAAGGCTATAAATTATTCCACACTGACAGGGTCAACAGGAAAGGTGGTGGAGTAGCGATGTATGTCAGAGACAATTTAAATTGTTGTGTTAGACAAGATATTAAATTAGAAGCATCAGCCACTGAATCTGTTTGGTTACAGCTTCTCGAGGGCCGAGAAAAACTAATTTTGGGTGTGATTTACAGGGCCCCAAATCTTGATAGGGAGTGCAGTAAACTTCTATGGGACGAAATTCGTAAGGCATCTACATACGAAAATGTTGTGCTAATGGGAGATTTCAACTATAGACAGATTGACTGGAGCAATTTGACAGGAAATTTAGAGTCAGGTGACTTTCTTGATACGATCCAGGATTGTTTTTTAAAACAGTTTGTGACAGAGCCAACTAGGGGAAACAACCTCCTTGACTTGGTTCTTGCCAGTAGGGAAACACTAATTAATAATCTTGAGGTTAATGATGAGCTTGGGGAAAGTGATCACAAATCACTCAGTTTTAATATATCATGGAATTCCCCTAATAAAGGCAATCGAGTCTCTGTCCCTGACTTCCGCTTGGCTGATTTCATAGGACTGAAAGATTACTTAGGTGGGTTGAACTGGAATGACCTGACTAAGGGTCAGGTAGGTGGTGATGGTTGCCGATATGATGCTTTCCAGGGCATAGTTCTAGCTGCTCAGTCAAATTATGTTCCAAATAGGGAAATCAGATCAAACAAAAATGATCCTAAATGGATGAACAATAGATTAAAATATCTGATTGGTCAAAAGAGAGGCATATATAGGCAAATCAGAAGAGGAGAGGGGCAATTAAGAAATCGATATATTCAGTTAAAGAGAGAAATAAAAAAGGGAATTAGAAAAGCAAAAAGAGATTATGAGGTTAAAGTTGCAAGAGAATCGAAGACTAACCCAAAAGGATTCTTTCAGGTATACAGAAGTAAGATCAGGGACAAGATAGGCCCACTCAAAAGTTCCTCGGGTCAGCTCACTGACAGTGATAAGGAAATGTGTAGAATTTTTAACACATACTTCCTCTCAGTTTTTACACAGGAGGATACCAGCGATATTCCAGTAATGATAAATTATGTAGAACAGAAAGATAATAAACTGTGCACGATTAGGGTCACAAGTGACATGGTCCTTAGGCAAATAGATAAATTAAAACCTAACAAATTCCCTGGCCCTGATGAACTGTATGCAAGGGTTCTAAAGGAATGTAAAGAGGAGCTTAGCACACCTTTGGCTAATCTTTTCAACATATCACTACAAACTGGCATAGTGCCAGATAAGTGGGAAATGGCAAATGTGATACCTATTTTCAAAGCAGGTGACAGGTCCTTAGCTTCGAACTATAGACCAATAAGCCTAACCTCCATAGTGGGAAAATTTATGGAATCAATAATTGCTGAGGCAGTTCGTAGCCACCTTGAAAAGCATAAATTAATCAACGAATCTCAGCATGGTTTTACAAAGGGGCGTTCCTGCCTTACGAATTTATTAACTTTTTTCACTAAGGTATTTGAGGAGGTAGATCATGGTAATGAATATGATTTTGTGTATATGGACTTCAGTAAGGCTTTTGACAGGGTCCCACATCAGAGACTATTGAGGAAAATTAAAGCACATGGAATAGGAGGAGAAATTTTTTCCTGGATAGAGGCATGGCTGACAAATAGGAAGCAGAGAGTTTGCATAAATGGGGAGAAATCAGAGTGGGGAAGCGTCACGAGCGGTGTTCCACAGGGGTCAGTGTTGGGCCCCCTGCTGTTCACAATCTACATAAACGACATAGATGAGGGCATAAAGAGCGACATCGGCAAGTTTGCCGATGACACCAAAATAGGCCGTCGAATTCATTCTGACGAGGACATTCGAGCACTCCAGGAAGATTTGAATAGACTGATGCAGTGGTCGGAGAAGTGGCAGATGCAGTTTAATATAGACAAATGCAAAGTTCTAAATGTTGGACAGGACAATAACCATGCCACATATAAACTAAATAATGTAGATCTTAATATTACGGATTGCGAAAAAGATTTAGGAGTTCTGGTTAGCAGTAATCTGAAACCAAGACAACAGTGCATAAGTGTTCGCAATAAAGCTAATAGAATCCTTGGCTTCATATCAAGAAGCATAAATAATAGGAGTCCTCAGGTTGTTCTTCAACTCTATACATCCTTGGTTAGGCCTCATTTAGATTATGCTGCACAGTTTTGGTCACCGTATTACAGAATGGATATAAATTCTCTGGAAAATGTACAAAGGAGGATGACAAAGTTGATCCCATGTATCAGAAACCTTCCCTATGAGGATAGACGAAGGGCCCTGAATCTGCACTCTCTGGAAAGACGTAGAATTAGGGGGGATATGATTGAGGTGTATAAATGGAAGACAGGAATAAATAAAGGGGATGTAAATAGCGTGCTGAAAATATCTAGCCTAGACAGGACTCGCAGCAATGGTTTTAAGTTGGAAAAATTCAGATTCAGGAAGGATATAGGAAAGTACTGGTTTGGTAATAGAGTTGTGGATGAGTGGAACAAACTCCCGAGTACAGTTATAGAGGCCAGAACGTTGTGTAGCTTTAAATATAGGTTGGATAAATACATGAGTGGATGTGGGTGGGTATCTTGGTACAGACCATCAACTTCGACAACCTCTACTAGTGAGAACGGCGGGGTTTGAGAAGGACCTGCCCTCCCAAAGCAACCTACGTCTCACCTCCTGTCACTATATAAGGCTCCATCCTGTCACTTCAACTTCATATTGTTTCAGACAACGGAACAATGCTCTTCTCCAGACTGAAGGACTGACCACCTCAAAACTTTAAGGGTGATGGACTGATTACATCGTCTTCAAGTATCTTCTGCTTCTATCAACTTTTCTGTACTCGACTGAAGAAGCCTACTGTGTAGGCGAAACGTTTCGAAATAAAGATACCTAACTGTTGCATATGTGTCTTACCTAACAATCTGTCGGTATTTTATACCATTTTAATGTTCAGCAGTTATTTTGTTGATATGCACCTCAGAAAATGTGCTCGGTATTATACTCACCCCAAGATCCTTTTCCTTAAGCGAGGTTTGCAGTCTTTGGCCCCCCTAGCCTGTGTGTGTGTGTGTGTGTGTGTGTGTGTGTGTGTGTGTGTGTGTGTGTGTACTCACCTAATTGTAGTTTCAGGAGTCGATACTCAGCTCCAGGCCCCGCCTCTTCACTGAACGCTACTAGGTCTTCTCTCTCCCTGCTCCATGAGCTTTATCATACGCGCGCGTGTGTGTGTGTGTGTGTGTGTGTGTGTGTGTGTGTGTGTGTGTGTGTGTGTGTGTGTGTGTGTGTGTGTACTCACCTATTTGTGGTTGCAGGGGTCGAATCATAGCTTCTGGCCCCGCCTCTTCACTGATCGCTACTAGGTCCTCTCTCTTCCTGCCCTCTTTATCAAACCTCGTCTTAAAACTATGTATGGTTCCCGCCTCCACTACGTCACTTTCTAGGCTATTCCACTTCCTGATTTCTCTATTACTGAGGAAATACTTCCTAACATCTCTGGCTCATAGGAGTCTTCACCTTCCATTTGTGACCCCTTGTTTCTGTGTCCCATCTCTGGAACATCTTGTCTTTGTCCACCTTGTCAATTCCTCGCAGTATTTTATATGTCGTTATCATGTCTCCCCTATCCATCCTGTCCTCCACTGTCGTTAGGCCGATTTCCCTTAACCTTTCTTCGTAGGACAGGCCCCTTAGCTCTGGGACTAGTCTTTGCACTCTAATTTCTTGACGTGCTTGACCAGGTGTGAATTCCAAACTGGTGCTGCATACTCCAATATGGGCCTGACGTACATGGTGTACAGAGTCTTCAACGATTCCTTACTGCCAGGCGCCCATATGCTGCAGCAGTTATCTGTTTGATGTGCGCCTCAGATGCGTTCGGTATTATACTCCATGATCTTTTTCCTTGAATGAGGTTTGCAGTTTTGGACACCTAGACTATGCTGTTTCTTCGGTCTTTGCCCTTCCCCGATCTTCTTGACTTTGTATTTGGCGGGGTTAAATTCATGGAGCCAGTTGCTGGACCAGGCTTGTAGCCTGTCCAGCAACTGGCTCCATGATTTAATTCTCCGATTTAATTCTCCTCATGAATTTCACATCTGCAAACAGGGACGCTTCTGAGTCTATCCCTTCCGGCATGTCATTCACGTATACCAAAAACAGCACAGGTCCTAGGACTGACCCTTGTGGAACCCCGCTCGTCACAGGCGCCCATTCTGACACCTCATCACGTACCATAACTCGTTGTTCCCTCCCTGTCAGGTATTCTCTGACCCACTGCAGTGCTCTTCCTGTTATACGCGCCTGATCCTCTAGTTTCTGCACTAATCTCTTGTGAGGAACTGTGTCGAAGGCCTTCTTGCAGTCCAAGAAAATGTAATAAACCCACCCAACTCTCTCGTGTCTTACTTCTGTAACTTTGTAATAAAACTCGAGAAGGTTTGTGACACAGGATTTGCCTTCCATGAATCCGTGCTGGTTGTCGTTTATAATCTTCTTCCGTTGCAGGTGCTCCACCACTCTCCTCCTGATAATCTTCTCCATGACTTTGTGTACTATACACGTCAGTGACACTGGTCTGTAATTTAGTGCCTCTTTTCTGTCTCCTTTTTTAAACATGGGGACTACATTTGCTGTCTTCCATACCTCAGGTAGTTGCCTAGTTTAAAGGGATGTGTTGAAGATTGTGGTAAATGGCACACACAGTATTTCTGCTCCCTCTCTGAGAACCCACGGGGAGATGATGTCCGGTCCCATTGCCTTTGAGGTATCAAGGTCACTTAGCAGCTTCTTCACCTCCTTCTCAGTTGTGTGTATGTCATCCAGCACTTGTTGGTGTATTCCCTGTTGGTGTCCCCCTCTGTCCTGTCTTCCCAGAGTCCTTCCTGTCTCCACTGTGAATACTTCCTTAAATCTTGTGTTGAGCACCTCGCATACCTCTTGATCGTTTCTTGTGAGTTCCCCACCTACTTTCCTCAGCCTTCTTTCCTCCCTCCATCTCTACCTTCTTTCAACTCTCATCTTTCCTCTTTCCATCTCTTACCATTTCTTTCTCCATCTTTCACCCTTCCTCCACCTCTTATCTTGCCTTTTTCTATCTCGCACCTTCCTGCATTCCTCACCCTTTCGCTATCTCACGCATCTCCCTTCGTCATGCGTTGCCTTTCTGTCATCTTGAGGCATTTCTTGCCTCTACTTTCCAGGCCTTGCTGTGGCTTGTCATTCATGTGTCCTCCATCTGTCCGTTCTGTCAGCTTCATTATGTTCCCGTCACTTGCTCTTTCTGTCACTGGTAGAGCATCTCTGCACTACATTATACAACTGACAAGTGGATAAGATGATTTTTTTTTATTTATTTGATCCCTAAACTCGCCTGGGTTCTTTCGTATGCTATTGCACTATATACACTGGTTGTTTGACCCACTCTCTGGTGGCTAAAGCTCTCGCTTCACATGGTGAGTGTCTGGGTTCGATTCCCAGCGAGGGTAGAAACATTGGAGGTGTTTCTTTACACTGGTTGTCTACATTCACCCATCAGTAAAATGGGTACCTGGGTGTTAGTCGACTGGTGTGGGTCGCATCCTGGGAAAACTGACCTAATTTGCCCGAAATGCTCTGCATAACAAGCGGCTTTCTGTATAGTAGTATGTCATTGATGTCAACTAGGCCTGTATACCATGTACATGTACTGGTAGTGTATAAAGATATTTTTATTATTATATTATTATCTGTACACTTAATTCATGTTGTGAATTACTTTGAATATCAACACATTGCCGTGCAACAGTTATCGCAGCACACCATTGTTATGTTTGAACGTGCGGCGTTGCCACATTTTGTGGTGGGAGTGACATAGTCTGCGTTGACAGGGTGGTGGTTGTAGATCCTTGACTCTCCTGAGTGTCAGCCCCCCTGGTGTCTCTTCCCGCTCACGTAAGCTAGTTCCATTCTGCTTTTGCAAGATACTTGTAAACAGAACTATGGCACAACCCCCCGTCCTTCCCCTGTCTATCTCTCTCCATCCTCATCCTCTCTCGTTGTTCCCACACTAGCCCTCCATCATCCTCACGTTAGTACAAGGTGTCCTCACTGTTATGATGCTGGGGTTCCCTGCTTGTCTGAACGTTGCTTGCTTGTTTGTTGACGCCTGGACCATTGGCTAATCTGTCCTTGGTGCCTCTCTGCTTGTTTGAACATTGCTGGCATTGCGAGTTCATTATTTGGAGTTTTTCACTGAACGAATCTTTGTTTAATTTATCACTTTACAATTTTCGTTTGTTCCTACCAATGTCGTCTACTTTAATTTCATATCTATATGATTTTTAATTGTTTGTATTGTTTAAATCATATCTTTGGTCTATCAGATCTCCGTGGCCTGGTGGCTAAAGATCTCCCTTCACACGGCGATGTCTGGGTTCGATTCCCAGCAAGGGTAAAAACATTGGGCGTGTTTCTTTACACTGGTTGTCTATGTTCACTCACCAGTAAAATGGGTACCTGGGAATTAGTTGACTGGTTTGGGTCGCATCCTGGGACAAAACTTACTAATTTGCCCGAAATGCTCTGCATAACAAGCGCCTTTCTATATGGTAGAATGTCATTGATGTCAGCTAGATCTGTATACATTGTACATGTACTTGTAGTAAATAAATTATTAATTATTATTATTATTATTATTATTATTATTATTATTATTATTATTATTATTATTATTATCCCTTGAACGTTTTGAATATGGATGTTCTTGTCACTATGTGTACATGTGGGTGATATCGTGTGGGGGCGCTTTCAGAGTGAAAAAAAAATATAGCAGTGATGAATATCGCTTTACGAAACTATACGATAGAGGGTCACTGAGTTACAAATGAGAAGCACGTATGTCGACTAGCCGTCATAATCGCAGAGGTCGATTCATAGCTTCTGACACCGACTCTAGAATCTTTATCGACCGGCTTTCCTCTGTGTTCGGGGGGGGGGGGATAGCATGGGGGAGGAGTCTTTCCTGGCAGCACGTGAGAGGTTCAACTAGTGCAGTGATCATGTACTAGGGATATCACAACAAGACATGAGTTTCGTTAATTGTAGTTTTTTCATAACGTTAAATCTGCTTAAAGCCCAGCCCTGTTTATTGTATACTACCTCTTCTTCCTTGGATGACACCCACAACAGTGGAATAACAACTGAATACCTACCTACTGCTAGGTGACACCACAGGGGGAGCAGGTAGATGGGGAATCTTTAATGTAGACACTTTTTGCAGTCATTGACTTTATCAATTCATTATAGAGAATAATTACTGAACAGTGGAGGGATGGAGGATGTATTTTGAGGTGATCAGTCTCTCAACCTCAGTGGTCATCAGGTGTAGGAAACATGCCCAATGTCTCCGCCCACCCTAGGATCTATCCTGGCTCCTTCGGTTGTGAGCCAAAGGGGTAGTCTACAGGAGCTCATTGCTGCTAGTGCCTCACCATCATTATTATTATTTTCATTCTTACTTGGACTAATGAGAAAGGTTTTTGGTGTTACCGGGCGTGATGTGAGTCGTCACGTGAGTGATATTTTGGTGGCTGTGGCGGCCAGCGTGGCGCCTCTACCTCCCTCTCCTTCGCATATTACTAAAGTACTCTCCACCACACCCCCTTCAAAGTACCCTCACCCCTCGTGAAGTGCTCCTCATCCAGAATATTGGAGCTCTCCTTCACTACCTTTGGATCAAACTTGATCGTCTTTAGTTCACCCAGGCGCTGTATGACACCTGGGGAGTTTAATACTTCACTGTTAATGTAATGAGAACATAAGAAAGGAGGAACACTGCAGCAGGCCTGTTGGCCCATACTAGGCAGGTCTTTTACAATTCATCCCACTAACAAACATTTGACCAACCCAATTTTCAATGCCACCCAAGAAACAAGCTCCGATGTGCAAGTCCCACTCAAATCCAACCCCTCCCACTCATGTACTTATCTAACCTAAATTTGAAACTACCCAAAGTCCTAGCCTCAATAACCCAACTAGGTAGACTGTTCCACTCATCAACTACCCTATTTCCAAACCAATACTTTCCTATGTCCTTTCTAAATCTAAACTTATCTAATTTAAATCCATTACTGCGGGTTCTCTCTTGGAGAGATATCCTCAAGACCTTGTTAATATCCCCTTTATTAATACCTATCTTCCACTTATACACTTCGATCAGGTCTCCCCTCATTCTTCGTCTAACAAGTGAATGTAACTTAAGAGTCTTCAATCTTTCTTCATAAGGAAGATTTCTAATGCTATGTATTAATTTAGTCATCCTACGCTGAATGTTTTCTAACGAATTTATGTCCATTCTGTAATATGGAGACCAGAATTGAGCTGCATAATCTAGGTGAGGCCTTACTAATGATGTATAAAGCTGCAGTATGACCTCTGGACTTCTGTTGCTTACACTTCTTGATATAAATCCCAGTAATCTATTTGCCTTATTACGTACGCTTAGGCATTGCTGTCTTGGTTTAAGGTTGCTGCTTACCATAACCCCCAAGTCCTTTTCGCAATCTGTATGGCTAAGTTCTACATTATTTAACTTATAAGTGCTAGGGTTATGGACACTCCCGAGCTTCAGAACCTTGCATTTATCTACATTGAACTGCATCTGCCACTTTTCTGACCAAGAGTAGAGTTTGTCTAAATCCTCCTGAAGTTCCCTAACATCTATGTTTGAATCAATTATCCTACCTATCTTTGTGTCATCGGCGAATTTGCTCATATCACTAGTAATTCCCTCATCAAGATCATTGATATATATTATAAACAACAACGGGCCCAAGACTGATCCCTGTGGAACGCCACTTGTTACAGATCCCCACTCGGACTTAACCCCATTTATGGACACTGCTTCCTGTCAGTGAGCCATGATTCGATCCACGAGAGCACCCTTCCCCCAATGCCATGAGCTGCTACTTTCTTCAACAGTCTTTGGTGCGGTACTCTATCAAATGCCTTACTAAAATCTAAGTAAATAATATCAGATTCTTCATCGTGGTCAACAGCCTCAAAAGCTTTACTGAAGAAAGTTAATAAATTAGTTAGACAAGACCGGCCTCTTGTGAACCCATGCTGAGTATCATTAATCAAGCTATGCTTATCGAGATGGCTTCTTATAATTTGAGCTATAATTGACTCTAGTAATTTGCCTACAATTGAGGTCAGGCTTATTGGGCGGTAATTTGACGGTAACGACTTGTCCCCTGTTTTAAAAATAGGAATTACATTAGCCATCTTCCACATATCAGACACTACACCTGTTTGAAGAGATAAATTAAAAATATTAGTTAATGGTTCACAGGCTTCCATTTTGCATTCCTTTAGAACCCTTGAAAAAACCTCATCAGGACCCGGTGACTTATTTTGCTTCAGTCGGTCTATCTGCTTCACAACCATTTCACTAGTGACTGTGATGTTACATAATTTATCTTCTGGCCCACTATAAAAATTAATTACTGGAATATTATTAGTGTCTTCCTGTGTAAAAACCGAGAGAAAATAATTATTTAAAATCGAGCACATTTCATTCTCTTTGTCAGTAAGATGCCCACAGTTATTTTTAAGGAGACCTATCTTATCTCTGACTTTTGTTCTATATACCTGGAAAAAACTTTTTGGGTTAGTTTTAGAATCCCTAGCAACTTTAATTTCATAGTCTCTTTTAGCTTTTCTTATCCCCTTTTTAATGTCCCTCTTAATGTCAATATACTGATTCATAAGATGACCCTCGCCTCTTTTGATACGCCTATAAAATCCTTTCTTATGCCCTAGTAGATATTTCAGCCTATTATTCATCCATTTTGGGTCATTTCTATTTGATCTAATTTCTTTATAAGGGATAAACGTTCTTTGAGCAGCATGTATTGTGTTCAGAAAACTGTCATATTCATAGCTCTCTTCGTTACCCCAGTCAACAGATGATAAGTGTTCTCTAAGCCCATCGTAATCTGCTAAGCGAAAATCTGGGACTGTTACTGAGTTATCCCTACTATCATACTTCCATTCAATTCTAAATGTAATTGATTTGTGGTCGCTAGCACCCAGTTCCTCTGAAACTTCTAAATTATTAACAAGGGATTCATTGTTTGCCAGAACTAAGTCAAGCAGGTTATTACCCCTTGTAGGTTCTGTCACACACTGCTTCAAAAAACAATCCTGAACTACTTCTAAGAAGTCGTATGATTCTAAATTCCCAGTCAAGAAATTCCAATCAATATGACTAAAGTTAAAGTCTCCTAGAATTACTACATTATCGTAACTTGTGGCCCTAACAATTTCCTCCCATAGTAGTCTCCCCTAGTCCCTATCTAAATTTGGGGGACGGTATATCACACCTAAAATTAATTTTTCATGCCCCTCTGAAAATTCTATCCAAACAGACTCTGTATGTGTTACTTCAGACTTAATACCCGTTTTTATGCAACAGTTCAAGCGATCTCGGACATACAATGCCACCCCACCCCCCTTCCCGATACTTCTATCTACTTGGAACAATTTAAAACCCTGAATGTGACATTCTGCAGGCATGTCCCGACTTTTGAATTAAACCACGTCTCAGTAATGGCAAATACATCTATGTTACCTGCACTAGTAACTAGTCTCAACTCGTCCATCTTATTCCTAGCACTGCGACTATTTGTGTAATAAATACTTAAAGACCCTCCTCTCTCTTTACCCTTCCTGCTCCTTTCTGTTATTCCACTAAACCTATTACTGTCCTTTTCAATTAGTGCCACTGGCTTTCCAATATCCACCTCATTTTGCCTATTACTAGTTCTCCTAGTACTCATATTACTACCCTGAGACTTCACAGTTTTCCCACAAAAACCCATACCACTAACTATTCCTAGTTTAAAGACCTAACAGCTCCCTCCACTGCATTGGCCAGTGCTCCCACCCCACACCTAGATAAGTGAACCCCATCCCTGGCATACATGTCATTTCTGCCATAGAAGAGGTCCCAGTTGTCAATGAATGTTACCGCATTTTCCTTACAGTATTTGTCCAGCCAGCAATTGACACCAATTGCTCTGGACAACCATTCATTTCCAACTCCTCTCCTTGGCAAAATGCCACATATGACAGGTTTCCCACCCTTCCTCCTAATTATCTCTATTGCTGACCTATACCTGCTAATCAGGTCCTCACTCCTGCGTCTTTCAACATCGTTGCCTCCAGCACTGAGACAGATAGTAGGATTGCTCCCATTACCTCTCATGATGTCATCCAGACGGCTAACAATATCCTTCATCCCAGCACCAGGAAAACACACTCTCTGCCTCCTACTCCTATCCTTCAAGCAGAATGCCCTATCCATGTACCTAATCTGGCTATCCCCAACAACAACAATGTTTTTACCTTCCTTGGCGTCGTCCGTCGTGATGCTCCGAGTAGTCGACTCACATTTGCCAGGTAGCATTACACCACTTGTAGAATTCGTCAAGACGTTCTCGATGGTCTTCGTTGGGGTTTCTAGGGACGTCTCACTCACGTCTGCCAATGCTTTTTTGGTGCTCGTTGTGGCATTCCCAGTAGAACACTCACATTCGTCAGGTAGCACCGAGAATGGGTTGGAAGTTTCCACGGTAGTCTTCTGGTTTCTCGTTGTTTCTGCCTCTCCAACCGTTTTCTTGATCTTCAGCTTGGTTCCATGTTGCCCGGCCACTGACCAAGCTCCCCTCTTAACCTGGGGACTCACAACAGGAGGATTACTACGAATCCTCTTGTTCTCCTCCGTTAATCGCCGTATCTCCATCTTAGCAACTCTGAGCTCTTCTCTCAGCTGCTGGTAAAGTTGCTCAAGAGAGGGCATCCTGGTGCAGATTCACAGAGAGCACACAAACAGGTCTTCACAGAGCTAAGTACACCTCACCACTGCTGTAATGTCATAATGTCGACCATATCGCCTCTCACTATCATCATCCACACCTCCACTCTCCCCATACTACACCTCTCACTATCACTACCAACACCCCCACCCTCCCCATACTACACCTCTCACTATCACTACCAACACCCCCACCCTCCGCATACCACACCACTTCTCACTATCACTACTCACACCTCCACCCTCCCCATACCACACCACCTCTCACTATCACTACCCACACCTCCTCCCCATACCACACCGCCTCTCACTGTCACTACCAACACCCCCACCCTCCCCATACCACACCACCTCTCACTATCACTACACACACCTCCACTCTACCCATACCACACCACCTCTCACTATCACTACCAACACCCCCACCCTCCCCATACCACACCACCAGATCCATATTCACTCCCGGTATTCTAGTTACCCCAGCCTGCTGTATACTTTTTCACCTCCACCCTTGACGACTCTCCCTCCGGAGCATTATATTTCCCCATATTCCTGTTTTCCCCCCAAAATATGATAAATTTCTTTACATCTACCAAATTTCACGATATCTGCCATATTTTTCCAGCTTTCTGCCAGATTTAGCCACTTCCTTGCCAAATTTTCCACACCTGCCTGCCAGATTTCCCCGCTACTGCTCAGTTTCCTTTCTTCCCTGCCAAGTTTCCCCATCTTAATCAAATTCCCCCACCATTGGTGTTGTGGTCATACTGATTATACATAATTTTAAAACATTAGGTTTGCTTTTACTTTTAAAATATCATTTATGCATTAATATTCTCTTATTAATTTGTATCCATCAACTTAAATTTGTTATTCGTATGATTAAATAAAACTAGACTTTCTACCAGAAGTTTAACTTAACGTGAGGAGTTAGTAAACCGTGGTTGATGTATTCTATACTGTGTACGAACATGCTGACGAAATACTGTTTTCTTTAGCCGTCAGAGAGAGAGAGAGAGAGAGAGAGAGAGAAATGTAGACCAACAGGGTGGGGGTAAATGTAATTTATTTGCACACCTTGGCTTCTTGGTATTGATTCTTCTATTTGTGTCTTCTGCAGGACCAGAAAGGTGTGTGTGTGTGTACACACCTAATTGTGGTTGCAGGGGTCGGGTTATGGTTCCTGGCCCCTAGTGTGTGCGTATTTGTGTACTCACCTAGTTGTAGTTGCAGCGGTCGGGTTATAGCTCCTGCTCCCTAGTGTGTTAGTTACCATTGTGTGTGTGTGTGTGTGTGTGTGTGTGTGTGTGTGTGTGTGTGTGTGTGTGTGTGTGTGTGTGTGTACTCACCTAGTTGTACTCACCTAGTTGAGGTTGCGGGGGTCGAGTCCGAGCTCCTGGCCCCGCCTCTTCACTGATCGCTACTAGGTCACTCTCCCTGAGCCGTGAGCTTTATCATACCTCTGCTTAAAGCTATGTATGGATCCTGCCTCCACTACAACGCTTCCCAAACTATTCCACTTACTGACTACTCTGTGGCTGAAGAAATACTTCCTAACATCCCTGTGATTCATCTGTGTCTTCAGCTTCCAACTGTGTCCCCTTGTTACTGTGTCCAATCTCTGGAACATCCTGTCTTTGTCCACCTTGTCAATTCCTCTCAGTATTTTGTATGTCGTTATCATGTCCCCCCTATCTCTCCTGTCCTCCAGTGTCGTCAGGTTGATTTCCCTTAACCTCTCCTCGTAGGACATACCTCTTAGCTCTGGGACTAGTCTTGTTGCAAACCTTTGCACTTTCTCTAGTTTCTTTACGTGCTTGGCTAGGTGTGGGTTCCAAACTGGTGCCGCATACTCCAATATGGGCCTAACGTACACGGTGTACAGGGTCCTGAATGATTCCTTATTAAGATGTCGGAATGCTGTTCCGAGGTTTGCTAGGCGCCCATATGCTGCAGCAGTTATTTGGTTGATGTGCGCTTCAGGAGATGTGCCTGGTGTTATACTCACCCCAAGATCTTTTTCCTTGAGTGAGGTTTGTAGTCTCTGGCCCCCTAGACTGTACTCCGTCTGCGGTCTTCTTTGCCCTTCCCCAATCTTCATGACTTTGCACTTGGTAGGATTGAACTCCAGGAGCCAATTGCTGGACCAGGTCTGCAGCCTGTCCAGATCCCTTTGTAGTTCTGACTGGTCTTCGATCGAGTGAATTCTTCTCATCAACTTCACGTCATCTGCAAACAGGGACACCTCAGAGTCTATTCCTTCCGTCATGTCATTCACAAATACCAGAAACAGCACTGGTCCTAGGACTGACCCCTGTGGGACCCCGCTGGTCACAGGTGCCCACTCTGACACCTCGCCACGTACCATGACTCGCTGCTGTCTTCCTGACAAGTATTCCCTGATCCATTGTAGTGCCTTCCCTGTTATCCCTGCTTGGTCCTCCAGTTTTTGCACCAATCTCTTGTGTGGAACTGTGTCAAACGCCTTCTTGCAGTCCAAGAAAATGCAATCCACCCACCCCTCTCTCTCTTGTCTTACTGCTGTCACCATGTCATAGAACTCCAGTAGGTTTGTGACACAGGATTTCCCGTCCCTGAAACTATGTTGGCTGCTGTTGATGAGATTGTTGCTTTCTAGGTGTTCCACCACTCTTCTCCTGATAATCTTCTCCATGATTTTGCATACTATACATGTCAGTGACACTGGTCTGTAGTTTAATGCTTCATGTCTGTCTCCTTTTTTAAAGATTGGGACTACATTTGCTGTCTTCCATGCCTCAGGCAATCTCCCTGTTTCGATAGATGTATTGAATATTGTTGTTAGGGGTACACATAGCGCCTCTGCTCCCTCTCTCAATACGCATGGGGAGATGTTATCTGGCCCCATTGCCTTTGAGGTATCTAGCTCACTCAGAAGCCTCTTCACTTCTTCCTCGGTTGTGTGCACTGTGTCCAGCACATGGTGGTGTGCCCCACCTCTCCGTCTTTCTGGAGCCCCTTCTGTCTCCTCTGTGAACACTTCTTTGAATCTCTTGTTGAGTTCCTCACATACTTCATGGTCATTCCTTGTTGTCTCTCCTCCTTCCTTCCTTAGCCTGATTACCTGGTCCTTGACTGTTGTTTTCCTCCTGATGTGGCTGTACAACAGTTTCGGGTCAGATTTGGCTTTCACTGCTATGTCGTTTTCATATTGTCTTTGGGCCTCCCTTCTTATCTGTGCATATTTGTTTCTGGCTCTACGACTGCTCTCCTTATTCTCCTGGGTCCTTTGCCTTCTATATTTCTTCCATTCCCTAGCACACTTGGTTTTTGCCTCCCTGCACCTTTGGGTAAACCATGGGCTCATCCTGGCTTTTTCATTATTCCTGTTACCCTTGGGTACAAACCTCTCCTCAGCCTCCTTGCATTTTGTTGCTACATATTCCATCATCTCATTAACTGGCTTCCCTGCCAGTTCTCTGTCCCACTGAACCCCGTTCAGGAAGTTCCTCATTCCTATGTAGTCCCCTTTCTTGTAGTTTGGCTTCATTCGTCCTGGCCTTCCTGCTTCTCCCTCCACTTGTAGCTCTACTGTGTATTCGAAGCTTAAAAACCACATGGTCACTGGCCCCAAGGGGTCTTTCATATGTGATGTCCTTGATATCTGCACTACTCAAGGTGAATACTAAGTCCAGCCTTGCTGGTTCATCCTCTCCTCTCTCTCTTGTAGTGTCCCTTACGTGTTGGCACATGAAGTTTTCCAGTACCACCTCCATCATCTTAGCCCTCCATGTATCTTGGCCCCCATGTGGGTCCAAGTTCTCCCAATTGATCTCCTTGTGGTTAAAGTCACCCATGATCAGGAGCTTTGCCCTGCATGCATGAGCTCTTCTGGCCACTCTAGCCAGTGTGTCAACCATCGCTCTATTGCTCTCGTCGTACTCTTGCCTTGGCCTCCTGCTGTTCTGCGGTGGGTTATACATCACTGCTATTACCACCTTGGGACCTCCAGAGTGAAGCGTTCCTGCTATGTAATCACTTTCTTCTCCGCTGTCTCGTCTCTCCAGCTCATCAAAATTCCAGCAATTTTTGATCAGCAATGCAACTCCTCCACCCCCCCTGTTCCCTGTCTTTCCTCAGGATTTGGTATCCCGTTGGAAAGATGGCATCTGTTATCATACCTGTAAGCTTGGTTTCTGTGAGAGCTATGATGTCCGGTGATGCTTCTTTGACTCTTTCATGCCACTCCTCCCACTTATTTGTTATTCCATCAGTGTTTGTGTACCATACCTTCAGTTTCCTTTCCAACACTGTGGTTTGGGGGGCCTGTGAGGGTGGGAGACCTGGTGGCATACTGTGGGATTCTATAGCTCGGTGTTGGGTGGAGGCTGTGGGTATGGACTGTAGTGTGTGTTGGGATGGTGTGATAGGTTGTATGGTTCTGAGAATAGTTGTGTGTGTGCTTGCCCTTGCTGTTCTGTTCTGCTCTGACTGACCTCTGCTGGTTCCATCCTTGTCTCTTTTCCTAGCTCTTTCGGGTTTTTGTCCTCTCCCTCAGCTGCTGTCGTTCTGATTTTGTTCTGTCTCTGTCTAGGAACACCCTCTTGTACTCTTCCGAGTATTTTAATTGTGGTTTCCGTCCTGAGAATCAGCTTGATTGGTCGGTTTCTCCCCTTCGAGTACCCCCCTATTCTCTGAAAATTTACAATCTCGTCCATCTCTTCATCTATTTCCGTGATGATTTTCTCAATCTCCTTTCTTTCTTCCTGCTGCCTTTCAGTGTGTGTCCTTTCCTCTCTCTCCTGAAGCCCATGGATAAACACTGATTTTGCCCTTTCCTCCTCCCATTGCCTCACCCTCTGTGACTCTGGATCCTGCCTGTATGTGGTCAGTTTCTCCCTTGATTTTTCCAGTGGCTCTTGATAGCATGGTTGTGCCTCAGCATTCGACCTATCACCCTCTCCATCTGCAACCAGCTGTTCTTCCCTTTCACTCCTTGGTCCTCCTTGGCAGGCTGATATGACCTTAGCATAATTCATAATTCCTTCCTTCCTGTTTGGCCTCGCAGCTTCACATGCTGTGTCTTCTCTGGTCACTGCCCCTGTAACTCGCTTCAGCCTATTTATCTCAACTTCTAGGACCCTTATCTTGGCTACTGCAGTTTCGACTTGTGCCTCCCAATTCTTTGTCTCCTTCTCCAACCTCTTTTCCAATTTCACAGAGAGCTCTTTCTCCATTTTTTCAGAAAGCTCTCCTAATTTTCTCTCCCACTCTTGTTCCATCCTTTTCCACTGCTCCTCCATCCACTCCTCCCTACCAGAACCATTCTCATCTGATCCTTGGTTCCTGCGAGTCCCCACCATTTTTTTTGTGAGAGAAGAGAGAAGGGAAAGGTAGAAGGAGAGAGAGAGAGGGGAAGAGTGAGAAGGGAAAGGGGGAGAGTGTGAGAGGGGGAAAGAGAGAGAAGGGAAGGGAAGGAGAGGGGGAGAGTGAGAAGGGAAAAATGGAGAAGAGA